>NW_025753685.1:0-10280 GCF_021184085.1 Oncorhynchus gorbuscha | reverse complement strand
AGTTGACCAGAGTGGCCAACAATGGGCGTCAATAAGTTGACCAGAGTGGCCAACACTGGGACCACCACTAATAAGTTGACCAAAGTGGCATTCAAAGCCACCTGGTCTTAGAGCATTTCATATTATTCTGTAAGTAAATCAGAGACACTCCATTACGTGTGATACTTTATGTTGTGTTTCATATGGTATGTATTAATTTTCTGATGTCCATCAACCATTTCGTTAGAGGTCAGGGGTTAGAAGTCTTTACCTCCAATAGGTTGTCGACAGTGCGAACGGTGACTTCATCAGGAGTGAACTGACACACGTCCAATCGAACGGTCCACTTCCCTGGCTCCGCCTCTATATCAGAGAAGCCCCGCCCTAGCTGCTTGGTGATTCTTGGACGGACATAATAACCATGGTACAGGGTGGGGGTGAGGAGGTCCTGGGGGGTAAGAGCTGGGGGAGGAGTCAGATATCAGAATCATACAGCTGGGGAGGAGTCAGATAATAGAATCATATAGCTGGGGAGGAGTCAGAGAACAAAATCATACAGCTGGGGAGGAGTCAAATAATATAATCATATAGCTGGGAGAGGAGTCAAATAATAGAATAATTTTGCTGGGGGTGGAGTCAGATAGAAGAATCATATAGATGTGGGAGGAGTTAGATAATAGAATCATATAGATGTGGGAGGAGTCAGATAATAGAATCATATTGCAGGGGAGGAGTGAGATAATAGAATCATATAGATGGGGGAGGAGTCAAGTAATAGAATCATATAGCTGGGGAGGAGTCAAATAATAGAATCATATAGCTGGGGAGGAGTTAGATAATAGAATCATATATGGAGATAGATAATAGAATCATGTAGATGGGGAGGAGTTAGATAATAGGAATCATATAGATGGGGGAGTGAGTCAAGGTTTACATTATTTGATAGTTCCTCAGGGTCAGGGGGGGAAAGAGATTTCCACAGCAGTCCGATTGTACCCCAGGCCGGGGGAAAGAGACTACAGCAGTTTGATAGTTCTCTCAGCGCCTGGGGAAAGAGACGCACAGTAGTTGAGCAGTTACTCTCAGAGCCGGGGGAAGAGATTTACAGTAGTTTGACAGTTCTCAGGTCTGTGGGGGAGATTTACAGTAGTCTGATAGTTCTTTCATGGCTGGGGGGAGATTTACAGTAGTTTGATAGTTCTCTCAGCACTGGGGGAAGAGATTTACAGTAGTTTGACAGTTCTCTCAGGTCTGTGGGGGAGATTTACAGTAGTTGATAGTTCTTTCAGGGCTGGGGGGATTTACAGTAGTTTGATAGTTCTCTCAGCTGGGGGGAAGAGATTTTACAGTAATTTGACAGTTCTCAGGGCTGGGGAGGAAGAGATTTACAGTAGTTTGATAGTTCTCTCAGCGCTGGGGGGAAGAGATTTACAATAGTTTGACAGTTCTCTTCAGGGCTGGGGGGGGTTAAGATATTTACAGTAGTTTGACAGTTCTCTCAGGGCTGGGGGAAAGATTTACAGTAGTTTGACAGTTCTCTCAGGGCTGGGGTGGGAAGAGATTTACAGTAGTTTGACAGTTCTCTCAGGGCTGGGGGTAAGATATTTACAGTAGTTTGACAGTTCTCTCAGGGCTGGGGGTGGGAGATTTACAGTAGTTTGACAGTTCTCTCAGGGCTGGGGGGTAGGAGATTTACAGTAGTTTGACAGTTCTCTCAGGGCTGGGGGAAGAGGTTTATATTAGTTTGACAGTTCTCTCAGGGCTGGGGTTAAGATATTTACAGTAGTTTGACAGTTCTCTCAGGGCTGGGGGGTAGGGAGATTTACAGTAGTTTGACAGTTCTCTCAGGGCTGGGGGGGGGTAGGAGATTTACAGTAGTTTGACAGTTCTCTCAGGGCTGGGGGAAGAGGTTTATATTAGTTTGATAGTTCTCTCAGGGCTGGGGGTAGGAGATTTACAGGGTAGTTGACAGTTCTCCCAGGGCTGGGGGTAGGAGATTTGCAGTAGTTTTGACAGTTCTCTCAGGGCTGGGGGAGAGGATTTACAGTAGTTTGACAGTTCTCTCAGCGCTGGGGAAAGAGGCTTACAGTAGTTTGACAGTTCTCTCAGGGCTGGGGGAAAGAGGTTTACAGTAGTTTGACAGTTCTCTCAGGGCTGGGGGTTTTACAGATATTTACAGTTTGACAGTTCTTCTCAGGGCTGGGGGGAAAAGATTTACAGGTAGTTTGACAGTTCTCTCAGGGCTGGGGTGGGAAAAGATTTACAGTAGTTTGACAGTTCTCTCAGGGCTGGGGGTAAGATATTTTACAGTAGTTTGACAGTTCTCTCAGGGGGCTGGGGGGTAGGAGATTTACAGTAGTTTGACAGTTCTCTCAGGGCTGGGGGGGTAGGAGATAGTAGTTTGACAGTTCTCTCAGGGCTGGGGGAAGGTTTATAGATTGACAGTTCTCTTCAGGGCTGGGGGTAAGATATTTACAGTAGTTTGACAGTTCTCTCAGGGCTGGGGGTTAGGAGATTTACAGTAGTTTGACAGTTCTCTAGGGCTGGGGGGTAGGAGATTTTACAGTAGTTTGACAGTTCTCTCAGGGCTGGGGGGGAAGAGGTTTATATTAGTTTGATAGTTCTCTCCAGGGGCTGGGGGAGGAGATTTACAGTAGTTTGACAGTTCTCTCAGGGGCTGGGGGGGTAGGAGATTTGCAGTAGTTTGACAGTTCTCTCAGGGCTGGGGGAAAGATTTACAGTAGTTTGACAGTTCTCTCAGCGCTGGGGGAAAGAGGTTTTACAGTAGTTTGACAGTTCTCTCTCAGGGCTGGGGAAAGAGGTTTACAGTAGTTTGATAGTTCTCTCAGGGCTGGGGGAAAGAGGTTTACAGTAGTTTGATTCTCCTCTCAGGGCTGGGGGTTTAACAGTTCTCTCAGGGCTGGGGGAAGAGACTTACAGTAGTTAGATAGTTCTCTCAGGGCTGGGGGGTAAGAGATTTACAGTAGTTCCTATATAACCCAGTGCAGCTGTTCTAGGATGGTGTGTGGGTCTGAAAACATACCTCTGGCTACAAGGCTTAGAGAAACTCACCCCTGTTATTTTTCTGCCTCTCCTCTGATCAGACATGTTTTTCCATACCTAGTCTCTATGCAGGCTTTACAGCCCTGCGTGTGTGTTCCAGGCTGCCATAGGTTGTTATGGAACCCTGTTCAGCTGGACGTTCTATTTATACACACAGTCCTTCTGAGGAGCGGGGTTCCCTAGTTCAGGGGGAAATAATATTGGACATTCATCTCTGTTTGTTTTGGATTTATAGACTCAGTGACACACACACACACACACACACACACACACACACACACACACACACACACACACACACACACACACACACACACACACACACACACACACACACACACACACACACACACACACACACACACACACACACACACACATAACTAGTACTGAGATATAGCATGTTAGCTTACAGACAGTGATCCAGTGATAGTTTTTTATAGCGTAGCTTCCGCTAGATCACAAACTAAATACACCTCTGATTTAAAAACACACAGAGAGACAAAGAGAGAGACAGAGAGCGACAGAGAGACAGACAGAAAAATGACAGAGAGAGGGAGAGGTTCCTACCCTCTCAAAGTTCTGATCAGAGATCCTTCTGGGAGAGTTCAGTTCACACTGAGTACTCATGGGAAATGCATGAGGCACTGTCCGCTCCGCCATCATGACTCAATGACTGACAGAAGGAGAAAGAGAGAGTGAGGCAGATGGAGGGAGGGAGGGAGTGAGTAAGGGGATAGAGAGTGAGGGTATGAACGAGGACAGAGAGAGGAGAGGGAACAGGGGGAGTTTATCCAAAAGAATGTTTGGCTCCACGGAGATTGATAAAAAGGCTGCAAATAGAGTACACAAACACATTCTACTCCATTTAGCTCATACACAGACTAATAGCAGACTAATAACAGACTAATAACAGACTAATAAAAGGCTAATAACAGACTAATAGCAGACTAACAACAGACTAATAACATACTAATAACAAACTAATAGCAGACTAATAGCATACTAATAACAGACTAATAACGGACTAAGAGCAGATTAATAACAGACTAATAGCAGACTAATAACGGACTAATAACAGATTAATAGCAGATTAATAACAGACTAATAACAGACTAACAACAGACTAATAACAGACTAATAACAGACTAATAGCATACTAATAACAGACTAATAGCAGATTAATAGCAGACTAATAGCAGACTAATAGCATACTAATAACAGACTAATAACGGACTAAGAACAGATTAATAGCAGACTAATAACAGACTAATAACAGACTAATAACAGACTGACAACAGACTAATAACAGACTAACAACAGACTAATAACAGACTAATAACAGACTAACAACAGACTAATAACAGACCAACAACAGACTGACAACAGACTAATAACAGACTAACAACAGACTAATAACAGACTAACAACAGACTGACAACAGACGAATAACAGACTAATAACAGACTAATAACTAACAACAGACTAATAACTAATTGGTGATGTGTAACAGACTAATAACAGACTAACAACAGACTATATAACAGATTAATAACATACTAATGACAGACTAATAACAGACTTGTAATAGTGGTATATAGATGTTGGTATATAATAGTGGTATATAGATGGTGGTATGTAATAGTGGTATATAGATGGTGGTATGTAATAGTGGTATATAGATGGTGGTATGTAATAGTGGTATATAGTTGGTGATGTGTAATAGTGGTATATAGATGGTGGTATGTAATAGTGGTATATAGATGGTGGTATGTAATAGTGGTATATAGATGGTGGTATGTAATAGTGGTATATAGTTGGTGGTGTGTAATAGTGGTATATAGATGGTGGTATGTAATAGTGGTATATAGATGGTGGTATGTAATAGTGGTATATAGATGGTGGTGGTATGTAATAGTGGTATATAGTTGGTGGTGTGTAATAGTATATAGATGTTAGTTGGTGGTGTGGTATAAGATGGTGGTGTGTAATAGTGGTATATAGTTGGTGGTGTGTAATAGGGGTATATAGATGTTAGTGGTGGTGTAATAGTGGTATATAGATGGTGGTATGTAATAGTGGTATATAGATGGTGGTATGTAATAGTGGTATATAGATGGTGGTGTGTAATAGTGGTATATAGATGTTAGATATATAGTTGGTGGTGTGTAATAGTGGTATATAGATTGGTGGTGTAAATAGTGGTATAAAGATGGTGGTGTGTAATAGTGGTATATAGATGGTGGTATGTAATAGTGGTATATAGATGGTGGTGTGTAATAGTGGTATATAGTTGGTGGTGTGTAATAGGGTATATAGATGTTAGTTGGTGGTATGTAATAGTGGTATATAGTTGGTGGTGTGTAATAGTGGTATATAGATGTTAGTTGGTGGTATTTAATAGTGGCATATAGATGGTGGTGTGTAATAGTGGTATATAGTTGGTGGTGTGTAATAGGGTATATAGATGTTAGATGGTGGTGTGTAATAGTTGGTGGTATAGATGGTGGTGTGTAATAGTGGTATATAGATGGTGGTGTGTAATAGTGGTATATAGTTGGTGGTGTGTAATAGTGGTATATAGATGGGGGTATGTAATAGTGGTATATAGTTGGTGGTGTGTAATAGTGGTATATAGATGTTAGTTGGTGGTGTGTAATAGTGGTTTAAAGATGGTGGTATGTAATAGTGGTATATAGATGGTGGTGTGTAATAGTGGTATATAGATGGTGGTATGTAATAGTGGTATATAGTTGGTGGTGTGTAATAGGGGTATATAGATGTTAGTTGGTGGTATTTAATAGTGGTATATAGTTGGTGGTGTGTAATAGGGTATATAGATGTTAGTTGGTGGTATTTAATAGTTGGTATATAGATGGTTAGATGGTGTGTGTAATAGTGGTATATAGTTGGTGGTGTGTAATAGGGGTATATAGATGTTAGATGGTGGTGTGTAATAGTGGTATATAGATGGTGGTGTGTAATAGTGGTATATAGTTGGTGAATAGGGGTATATAGATGTTAGATGGTGGTGTGTAATAGTGGTATATAGATGGGGTGTGTAATAGTGGTATATAGTGGTATAGTAGATATAGGTATGTAATAGTGGTATATAGATGGTGATGTGTAATAGTGGTAAATGTAGATGTAATTGTGGCTATTTTTTGTCCTTTCCCCTTTCTTTCCAACCTGACCGATCACACACTCCTGCACAGCAGCTGTAAGCATGCACAAATACATGTCCTAACGCCTTGATACCAAAGAGAAGAAGGATTAGGTAAGGGGTATGGTTACGGTAAGGAGTTAATTTCAGGGTTAGGTTATGGACGTCGCAAGGAACGTTTTATACCATTAGTTTTGTTTCCGTCCATACTACTGTAAGTGTGACACCGACCTTATTGTTTTGATCGTTCTACTCGTGCCGACCGGCTCCACTGCTGATGACAAAATAATATGAATCTTATGATCGATAATTAACCCAACTCGATGTTTTCCCCTGCTGATTATTATTAACCGTTTTTCATTGATGAGCGGCCGTGAGGCTAATGGGGACAGAACGGCACTCTTCAAATCTACCGGGAGGAAACGTGAATTGCTTTGCCAATGTTAGCAACATTATTCCATTACATACATTGGCAAGCTAGATCAATGCGAGTAGACAGACACTAAGTTAGCAACTCTTCTTTCTGAAAGCCTCGTCTCGTGCATTGAGCAATGGAATAACTAGTGGGGGGCGTCCCTATAGTCTAAAAGAGGCTTCCTCACATTGGGAGCATCTCAATTGTATTTCCTTGATACCCCGGATGTCCCTCTTCTTCTCTTCTCAAAGCACATTGGAGCAGAAGATCCTGACTACTTCATTCCAGTGTCAAAACGGCCTCTCAGGAAATGCTTTTGAGAGGGTTTGAGCGCAATGGCTGTCTTCTGCACTGACCTGACAAACATCGGGACAGACACCAAAATATAGCTTTGGTGCAATTTTCAGAGGTATGTGGTACATTTTCACAACTAAGTACAAAACTCAAAGCAGATCATCCAAAATGCAGTTGATTCAAAACTCATTTTAAATTGACTACAATACACCAAATCAGTCACTTTTCCACCAAACGTAGTGTTTCATCTAGAAATACATGTTTCACATTGCAATACATGTTCATATGGCAGGACGCTTGGCCCCAGTGATGTTCTGGGCCGACCACTACCCTCTGTAGCGCCTTACGGTTAGATGCCGAGCTGTTGCCATACCAGGCGGTGATGCAACCGGTCAGGATGCTCTCGATGCTGCAGCTGTAGAACCTTTTGAGGATCTGAGGACCAATGACAGATCTTTCCAGTCTCCTGAGGGGAAAAGGCTTTGTCGTGCCCTCTTCACGACTGTCTTAGTGTGTTTGGACCATGTTAGTTTGTTGGTGATGTGGACACCAGGAACTTGAAGCTCTCAACCTGCTCCACTGCAGCCCCGTTGATGAGAATGGGGTCTTGCTCGGTCCTTCTTTTTCTTGTAGTCCACAATCATCTCAGTCTTGCTCACATGGGGCGGCAGGGTAGCCTAGTGGTTAGAGCGTTGGACTAGTAACCGGAAGGTTGCAAGTTCAAACCCCCGAGCTGACAAGGTAGAATTAGTCGTTCTGCCCCTGAACAGGTAGTTAACCCACTGTTCCTAGGCCGTCATTGAAAATAAGAATTTGTTCTTAACTGACTTGCCTAGTTAAATAAAGGTAAAATAAAAAACATTGAGGGGAGAGGTGGTGTCCTGGTCTCATCTAGGAGAGGTTGTTGTCCTGGCACTACACTGATAGGTCTCTGACCTCCTCCCTATAGTCTGTCTCATCGTTGAGGGAGAGGTTGTTGTCCTGGCACTACACTGATAGGTCTCTGACCTCCTCCCTATAGTCTGTCTCATCGTTGAGGGAGAGGTTGTTGTCCTGGCACTACACTGATAGGTCTCTGACCTCCTCCCTACTCATCGTTGAGGGAGAGGTTTGTCATGACACTGACCTGACCTCCTCCCTATAGTCTGTCTCATCGTTGAGGGAGAGGTTGTTGTCCTGATACACTGACACTGAGTGACGTACACTTAGCTCTCGAACTGTCTCATCGTTGAGGGAGAGGTTGTTGTCCTGATACTACACTGCGCGCTAACTAGCCAGCCATTTTACTTCGGTTACACCAGCCTCATCTCGGAGTTGGGATAGGTTTGAAGTCATAAACAGCGCAATGCTTGACGCTTGCAATGAAGAGCTGCTGGCAAAACGTTTAAAAGTGCTGTTAAAATGAATGTTTACGCGCCTGCTTCTGCCTACCACCGCTCAGTCAGATACTTAGATACTTGTAAACTCAGTCAGATTATATGCAACACAGGACACGTAGATAATATCTAGTAATATCATCAACCATGTAGTTAACTAGTGATTATGATTGATTGTTTTTTGACTGTCCGTCGGTCAGCGCAGAATGATGACGTCATCAGAAGGTGGGGAGGGCTGGTGCTTCTGGTTGGAGAGAGAGAACTTCTCGTTCTCTGCCGCTCTGGAAGCCGGATGCGTGCACGGATACAAATGACATCACCTCGGGCACCGATGACATCACAAGGGAGACCGATAACCTTAGCCGATTGGGAGGGTTTGAGGATCACAGCCACCCATGCCAGACCAAGAGGAGCGCTACGACACCACGGCTCCGCCCACACAACATACACACAATCTTACACACTCAGGTAGCTCATACAACATACACACAATCACACACTCAGGTAGCTCCGCCCACAACATACACACAATCACTCACTCAGGTAGCTCCGCCCACAACATACACACAATCACACACTCAGGTAGCTCCGCCCACAACATACACACAATCACTCACTCAGGTAGCTCTGCCCACAACATACACACAATCACTCACTCAGGTAGCTCCGCCCACAACATACACACAATCACACACTCAGGTAGCTCCGCCCACAACATACACACAATCACTCACTCAGGTAGCTCTGCCCACAACCACACCATTAAAGATTGTGGATAAATGAAGACGACTCAAGCCATTTACAGATTTGTGTTAATGGTTTCTGTCTGTGTAAGTGGGTGTTGCTTTTCTTCGTAACATCTGGCTTGGTGAGAGGGAAAAGCTGCTTCTGGTCTCCTTATTGCCCCACCTATCTCTGCCGTCTCTGGGGCACCCCTCCACGGTTCCGGGGCAATAAGAAGACCAGTGTGGCCCGCCTCAACCAAAAAATATAATGTAACACTTTCTCTTCCGTCTCTGACACCATCACACACTCCAATTAGAGACAGGCTGGGTGTGTGTGTGTGTGTGGGTGTGTGTGTTCTACTCTGTTTTGTTTCTGAATGCACAATGTGATGTCCTTATGTACAGTTGGTCTAATGTCTGTCTGTCTGTGTGTGTGTGTGTGTGTGTGTGTGTGTGTGTGTGTGTGTGTGTGTGTGTGTGTGTGTGTGTGTGTGTGTGTGTGTGTGTGTGTGTGTGTGTGTGTGTGTGTGTGTGTGTGTGTGTGTGTGTGTGTGTGTCAGGTGGGGAGGTGCTGTTTGAGGTGGATTGTACGCGTCTGTCAGAGTGTGTGTGTCTGCGTGGTCGACAGTTTGACCGTGTCATCTTTAACTTCCCTCACTGCGGTCGGAAGAGTGGCGTGAAGAAGAACAGGCTGCTGCTCAAACACTTTTTCCTCAGGTGAGACACACACACACACACACACACACACACACACACAACACGTAGAATGTATGCACACATGACTGTGAGTCGCTTTGGATAAAAGCGTCTGCTAAATGGCATTTATTTATTTATTTATAACACTGTTGAATCTCATCTCACCTCTAAGTGTGTGTGTGTAGCTGTGTGGGGGTGCTGAAGGAGGAAGGGGAGGTGCTTGTGTCTCTGTGCAACGGGCAGGGCGGGACTCCAGCCGACCGGCCAATGAGAGAGTGGCACAACAGCTGGCAGGTGGTCGCCATGGCAGCAGAGGCAGGGCTTATCCTGAATGAGGTCCGCCCCTTCGATGGCGAGAAACCTGACAGTTACCAATCCACCGGGTATAGGTGAGCTGATGGCGTCTCGGAGTAGGAGTGCTGATCTTGGATCAGATCAAAATTAATGAGAGGATATGGACATCGTGGCAAACCAACCAATCAATCAAATGTATTTATAAAGCCCTTTACCCAGCCTAAAAGCCCACAGAGCAGATACCCGGCGTAAAAGCCCACAGAGCAGACACCCAC
>NW_025753684.1:0-10282 GCF_021184085.1 Oncorhynchus gorbuscha | reverse complement strand
GGCATCCCCACTCAACCCCTCCCCATTCCCATGGATGTTAGAGCGCTGTACAGGCGCTCTATAGGCCGGGTCACTCCAACTAAATCAGTGATCAGTGGAGTGAGGTTGGCCACCTCTGGTATTGCCTTTTTTTCTTCACCTATTTACATTTACATTTAAGTCATTTAGCAGACGCTCTTATCCAGAGCGACTTACAAATTGGTGCATTCACCTTATGACATCCAGTAGAACAGTCACTTTACAATAGTGCATCTAAATCTTAAAGGGGGGGGTGAGAAGGATTACTTATCCTATCCTAGGTATTCCTTAAAGAGGTGGGGTTTCAGGTGTCTCCGGAAGGTGGTGATTGACTCCGCTGTCCTGGCGTCGTGAGGGAGTTTGTTCCACCATTGGGGGGCCAGAGCAGCGAACAGTTTTGACTGGGCTGAGCGGGAACTGTACTTCCTCAGTGGTAGGGAGGCGAGCAGGCCAGAGGTGGATGAACGCAGTGCCCTTGTTTGGGTGTAGGGCCTGATCAGAGCCTGGAGGTACTGAGGTGCCGTTCCCCTCACATCTCCGTAGGCAAGCACCATGGTCTTGTAGCGGATGCAAGCTTCAACTGGAAGCCAGTGGAGAGAGCGGAGGAGCGGGGTGACATGAGAGAACTTGGGAAGGTTGAACACCAGACGGGCTGCGGCGTTCTGGATGAGTTGTAGGGGTTTAATGGCACAGGCAGGGAGCCCAGCCAACAGCGAGTTGCAGTAATCCAGACGGGAGATGACAAGTGCCTGGATTAGGACCTGCGCCGCTTCCTGTGTGAGGCAGGGTCGTACTCTGCGGATGTTGTAGAGCATGAACCTACAGGAACGGGCCACCGCCTTGATGTTAGTTGAGAACGACAGGGTGTTGTCCAGGATCACGCCAAGGTTCTTAGCGCTCTGGGAGGAGGACACAATGGAGTTGTCAACCGTGATGGCGAGATCATGGAATGGGCAGTCCTTCCCCGGGAGGAAGAGCAGCTCCGTCTTGCCGAGGTTCAGCTTGAGGTGGTGATCCGTCATCCACACTGATATGTCTGCCAGACATGCAGAGATGCGATTCGCCACCTGGTCATCAGAAGGGGGAAAGGAGAAGATTAATTGTGTGTCGTCTGCATAGCAATGATAGGAGAGACCATGTGAGGTTATGACAGAGCCAAGTGACTTGGTGTATAGCGAGAATAGGAGAGGGCCTAGAACAGAGCCCTGGGGGACACCAGTGGTGAGAGCGCGTGGTGAGGGAGACAGATTCTCGCAACGCCACCTGGTAGGAGCGACCTGTCAGGTAGGACGCAATCCAAGCGTGGGCGCGCGAGATGCCCAACTCGGAGAGGGTGGAGAGGAGGATCTGATGGTTCACAGTATCGAAGGCAGCCGATAGGTCTAGAAGGATGAGAGCAGAGGAGAGAGAGTTAGCTTTAGCAGTGCGGAGCGCCTCCGTGATACAGAGAAGAGCAGTCTCAGTTGAATGACTAGTCTTGAAACCTGACTGATTTGGATCAAGAAGGTCATTCAGAGAGAGATAGCGGGAGAGCTGGCCAAGGACGGCACGTTCAAGAGTTTTGGAGAGAAAAGAAAGAAGGGATACTGGTCTGTAGTTGTTGACATCGGAGGGATCGAGTGTAGGTTTTTCAGAAGGGGTGCAACTCTCGCTCTCTTGAAGACGGAAGGGACGTAGCCAGCGGTCAGGATGAGTTGATGAGCGAGGTGAGGTAAGGGAGAAGGTCTCCGGAAATGGTCTGGAGAAGAGAGGGGGATAGGGTCAAGCGGGCAGGTTGTTGGGCGGCCGGCCGTCACAAGACGCGAGATTTCATCTGGAGAGAGAGGGGAGAAAGAGGTCAGAGCACAGGGTAGGGCAGTGTGAGCAGAACCAGCGGTGCCGTTTGACTTAGCAAACGAGGATCGGATGTCGTCGACCTTCTTTTCAAAATGGTTGACGAAGTCATCTGCAGAGAGGAGGAGGGGGAGAGGGGGGAGGATTCAGGAGGGAGGAGAAGGTGGCAAAGAGCTTCCTAGTGTTAGAGGCAGATGCTTGGAATTTAGAGTGGTAGAAAATGGCTTTAGCAGCAGAGACAGAGGAGGAAAATGTAGAGAGGAGGGAGTGAAAGGATGCCAGGTCCGCAGGGAGGCGAGTTTTCCTCCATATAATAATGCTTTAGTAATAATAGCCTAGCCACTTGTTACTAAAATGTCAAAAATGTACATATGAGTTATCATACACTTTGAAATTATATGAAATAAAGTGTTGATTCTTCGAAGTGAAGTGTTTAAGTGTTAAACTTGGACAAAGCTAAAGCCACTTTCTACCACGCTAAATTCCAAGCATCTGCCTCTAACCCTAGGAAGCTCTTTGCCACCTTCTCCTCCCTCCTGAATCCTCCGCCCCTTCCCCCCCCCTCCTCCCTCTCTGCAGATGACTTCGTCAACCATTTTGAAAAGAAGGTCAACGACATCCGATCCTCGTTTGCTAAGTCAAACGACACCGCTGGTTCTGCTCACACTGCCCTACCCTGTGCTCTGACCTCTTTCTCCCTCTCTCTCAGATGAAATCTCGCGTCTTGTGACGGCCGGCCGCCCAACAACCTGCCCGCTTGACCCTATCCCCTCCCTCTCTTCTCCAGACCATTTCCGGAGACCTTCTCCCTTACCTCACCTCGCTCATCAACTCATCCCTGACCGTTGGCTACGTCCCCTTCCGTCTTCAAGAGAGCGAGAGTTGCACCCTTCTGAAAAAACCTACACTCGATCCCTCCGATGTCAACAATTACAGACCAGTATCCCTTCTCTTTCTTTTCTCTCCAAAACTCCTTGAACGTGCCGTCCTTGGCCAGCTCTCCCGCTATCTCTCTCTGAATGACCTTCTTGATCCAAATCAGTCAGGTTTCAAGACTAGTCATTCAACTGAGACTGCTCTCCTCTGTATCACGGAGGCGCTCCGCACTGCTAAAGCTAACTCTCTCTCCTCTGCTCTCATCCTTCTAGATCTATCGGCTGCCTTCGATACTGTGAACCATCAGATCCTCCTCTCCACCCTCTCCGAGTTGGGCATCTCCGGCGCGGCCCACGCTTGGATTGCGTCCTACCTGACAGGTCGCTCCTACCAGGTGGCGTGGCGAGAATCTGTCTCCTCACCACGCGCTCTCACCACTGGTGTCCCCAGGGCTCTGTTCTTGGCCCTCTCCTATTCTCGCTATACACCAAGTCACTTGGCTCTGTCATAACCTCACATGGTCTCTCTTATCATTGCTATGCAGACGACACACAATTAATCTTCTCCTTTCCCCTTCTGATGACCAGGTGGCGAATCGCATCTCTGCATGTCTGGCAGACATATCAGTGTGGATGACGGATCACCACCTCAAGCTGAACCTCGGCAAGACGGGAGCTGCTCTTCCTCCCGGGAAGGACTGCCCGTTCCATGATCTCGCCATCACGGTCGACAACTCCATTGTGTCCTCCTCCCAGAGCGCCAAGAACCTTGGCGTGATCCTGGACAACACCCTGTCGTTCTCAACTAACATCAAGGCGGTGGCCCGTTCCTGTAGGTTCATGCTCTACAACATCCGCAGAGTACGACCCTGCCTCACACAGGAAGCGGCGCAGGTCCTAATCCAGGCACTTGTCATCTCCCGTCTGGATTACTGCAACTCGCTTTGGCTGGGCTCCCTGCCTGTGCCATTAAACCCCTTCAACTCATCCAGAACGCTGCAGCCCGTCTGGTGTTCAACCTTCCTAAGCTCTTCTCACGTCACCCCGTCTCCTCCGTTCTCTCCACTGGCTTCCAGTTGGCTCGCATCCGCTACAAGACCATGGTGCTTGCCTACGGAGCTGTGAGGGAACGGCACCTCAGTACCTCCAGGCTCTGATCAGGCCCTACACCCAAACAAGGGCACTGCGTTCATCCACCTCTGGCCTGCTCGCCTCCCCTACCACTGAGGAAGTACAGCTCCCGCTCAGCCCAGTCAAAACTGTTCGGCTGCCCTGGCCCCCAATGGTGGAACAAACTCCCTCACGACGCCAGGACAGCTGGAGTCAATCACCACCTTCCGGAGACACCTGGAAACCCCACCTCTTAAGGAATACCTAGGATAGGTTAAGTAATCCCTCTCACCCCACCCCCTAAGTTTTAGATGCACTATTGTTAAGTGACTGTCCCACTGGATGTCATAAGGTGAATGCACCAATTTGTAAGTCGCTCTGGATAAGAGCGTCTGCTAAATGACTTAAATGTAAATGTAATGTAATGTAGTAGAAGTAGAAACTGATGCTGCTGCAGCATTGTTCATCTTCACAGTGGGAATCCAGTCAACATGGGTGTCTTGATAGAGGTCAGCTGGTGAACGAATATACAGTACATAAGGAAGTGAAAATCACACCTAATGTTAAAATATCACTATGCCATCAGTGCTCTTGAATGTTTGGTTGTGTTTAATTCATTCAGGTGTTTTAGTGTCATATAAAGACTATATCTATTGTTGGGCTGGAACAACCAATAGTCAACACTGCTGGTTTTCTATCCCATTGAGGCCTTTGTCCTATGCTGTAATGTCCCCCCTTTTATGAATAAAGTTCTCAACAAATTATCATTGGGTCAGTGCCACTGGAGAGTTTTTTTGGACAATAATGTCCTACACCAAGCTAGATGGAGGTCATATTGTACAATTTGTGTCTCCCCTTTTCGTGGACCTAAAGTAGATGGTTGGATTCAAGATGAGGTTGTTTTTATTGAACTGTTTGTCAGTGACAACAGAGTAGGCCTAGGCTACCCTGTGATTTGTTGCATTAAAAAAAATCTGGTATTGTCTCCAGTCATATAAAGTGTAGTAGAATTGCATGACGTGTTTATCAAAAGCCACATTTTCTCCCGTGCAAAGGAAAGAGAAGGAACATCTCTGATGTGGCCTATAGGCCTATGCCACTACACGCTCAGCCACGCACAGTGATTATATTGAGCTATATTAATAGCCTAAATTATGATTATCCATTCTACTCATCACATTAGGTATGGTAGGCTTACATTAGTCTGCAAATGCCATGATCGATGCATTCAATGCTTTATTTTTTTAAATTTTATGGTGAAAAAAAGAGCTTCCCCAAAATGTGAAACTTGTGTGTGCGTGTGTGTGTGTGCCTGTTAAACTGTGTTGGCTAATGTTTCTTTGGCCTTTTCACACTCATTTTGGAGACACACAGATGGCATTGTTGATGCTGTCATGTTATTACCATGGTTTCAACTTCAACTGCAGTTTTTATGTGGCTACTCTTGCTTGGAATAAGATGAAATCGACTGTGTAAAACATTAGATAACTTGACTGTACAAATGGACGTTATAGTTTATTATTGTATTGTGCATACTTTACTTTGCAATTCTACGCACCATTTGCTGTCGGGTGTGAAGACCTTTAAAGTGTTTCTGTCATGTTTGTCATTTATTATCATGTCTTGTCCCTGTGCTCCCCATTCTATTCGTTTCCCTCTGCTGGTCTTATTTGGTTCTTTCCCTCCTTCTATCCCTCTCTCTCCCCCTCCCTCTCTCACTCTCTCGCTCTCTCTTCTCTCTATCGTTCCGTTCCTGCTCCCAGCTGTTCCTATTCCCCTAATCATCATTTAGTTCCCACACCTGTTCCCGATCCTTTCCCCTGATTAGAGTCCCTATTTATTCCTTTGTGTTCCGTTCCTGTCCCGTCGGTTCCTTGTTTAGTATTCACCATGCTGTGATTGCGTTTCGCCCTGTCCTGTCGTGTTTTTGCTGTGATTGTGTATCGCCCTGTCCTGTCGTGTTTTTGCCTTCATCAGATGCTGCGTGTGAGCAGGTGTCTCTGTCAACTACGGCCTCGCCTACCCGAAAGCGACCTGCAGTCTGTGGCCGCTTCTCCAGTTATTCCCCTCTACAGACTAGAGGATTTTTGTTATTCCCTGTTTGGACTTAAATAAACTCTGTTTCTGTTAAGTCGCTTTTGGGTCCTCTTTCACCTGCATGACAGAAGGAACCGACCAAGGAATGGACCCAGCGACTTCAGACGCTCGTTACACTGCCGTCAAGATCCAAGGAGCCATGCTCGGCAGACACGAGCAGGAATTGTCTGCTGCTCGCCATGCCGTGGAGAACCTGGCCGCTCAGGTTTCCGACCTCTCTGGACAGTTCCAGAGTCTACGTCTCGTGCCACCTGTTACTTCCTGGCCTGCCGAGCCTCCAGAACCTAGGGTTAATAACCCACCTTGCTACTCCGGGCAGCCCACTGAGTGCCGCTCCTTTCTCACGCAGTGTGAGAGTTGTGTTCTCTCTCAACCCAACACATACTCTAGAGAGAGCTCGGGTTGCTTACGTCATTTCACTCCTTACTGGCCGGGCTCGAGAATGGGGCACAGCTATCTGGGAGGCAAGGGCTGATTGCTCTAACAAGTTCCAGAACTTTAAAGAGGAGATGATTGGTTTTGACCGTTCAGTTTTTGGTAGGGAGGCTTCTAGGGCCCTGGCTTCCTTATGCCAAGGTGAACGGTCCATAACGGATTATTCTATTGAGTTTCGCACTCTTGCTGCCTCTAGTGAGTGGAACGAGCCGGCGCTGCTCGCTCGTTTTCTG
The DNA here is from genome assembly GCF_021184085.1 of Oncorhynchus gorbuscha. NCBI lineage: Eukaryota > Metazoa > Chordata > Actinopteri > Salmoniformes > Salmonidae > Oncorhynchus > Oncorhynchus gorbuscha. Next base: position 3,681 of record NW_025753684.1, on the reverse strand, counting down.
GAGGGACTCCACGCAGTGGTTAGGATGAGATTCTCTCCCGGGAGGTTCCTTCAGATGTGGACTCTTTGATTGCTCTCGCCATCCGCATAGAACGACGGGTAGATCTTCGTCACCGGGCTCGTGGAAGAGAGCTCGCATCAACGGTGTTTCCCTGCTCCGCATCGCAACCATCTCCCTCCTCTGGCTTTGAGACTGAGCCCATGCAGCTGGGAGGGATTCGCATCTCGACTAAGGAGAGGGAACGGAGGATCACCAACCGCCTGTGCCTCTATTGCGGAGTTGCTGGACATTTTGTTAATTCATGTCCAGTAAGAGCCAGAGCCCATCAGTAAGCGGAGGGCTACTGGTGGCGCTACTACTCAGGTCTCTTCATCTAGATCTTGTACTACTATATGTCGGTCCATCTACGCTGGACCGGTTCGGGTGCTACATGCAGTGCCTTGATTGACTCTGGGGCTGAGGTTGTTTCATGGACGAAGCATGGGTTCGGAAACATAACATTCCTTTCAGACCGTTAGACAAGCCTACGCCCATGTTTGCCTTAGATGGTAGTCACCTTCCCAGTATCAAATTTGAGACACTACCTTTAACTCTCACAGTATCTGGTAACCACAGTGAGACTATTTCTTTTTTGATTTTCCGTTCACCGTTTACACCTGTTGTTTTGGGTCATCCCTGGCTAGTATGTCATAATCCTTCTATTAATTGGTCTAGTAATTCTATCCTATCCTGGAACGTTTCTTGTCATGTGAAGTGTTTAATGTCTGCCATCCCTCCCCGTTTCTTCTGTCCCTACTTCTCAGGAGGAACCTGGCGATTTGACAGGAGTGCCGGAGGAATATCATGATCTGCGCACGGTCTTCAGTCGGTCCCGAGCCAACTCCCTTCCTCCTCACCGGTCGTATGATTGTAGTATTGATCTCCTTCCGGGGACCACTCCTCCTCGAGGTAGACTATACTCTCTGTCGGCTCCCGAACGTAAGGCTCTCGAGGATTATTTGTCTGTGTCTCTTGACGCGCGGTACCATAGTGCCTTCTTCCTCTCCGGCCGGGGCGGTTCTTTGTTAAGAAGAAGGACGGTACTCTGCGCCCTGCGTGGATTATCGAGGCTGAATGACATAACGGTTAAGAATCGTTATCCGCTTCCCTTATGTCATCAGCCTTCGGGCTCTGCAGGGAGCCAGGTGCTTTACTAAGTTGGACCTTCGTAACGCTTACCATCTCGTGCGCATCAGAGAGGGGACGAGAGTGGAAAACGGCGTTTAACACTCCGTTAGGGCATTTTGAGTACCGGGTTCTGCCGTTCGGTCTCGCCAATGCGCCAGCTGTTTTCAGGCATTAGTTAATGATGTTCTGAGAGACATGCTGAACATCTTTGTTTTTGTCTATCTTGACGATATCCTGATTTTTTCTCCGTCACTCGAGATTCATGTTCAGCACGTTCGACGTGTTCTACAGCGCCTTTTAGAGAATTGTCTCTACGTAAAGGCTGAGAAGTGCTCTTTTCATGTCTCCTCCGTTACTTTTCTCGGTTCCGTTATTTCCGCTGAAGGCATTCAGATGGATTCCGCTAAGGTCAAGCTGTCAGTGATTGGCCCGTTCCAAGGTCACGTGTCGAGTTGCAGCGCTTTTTAGGTTTCGCTAATTTCTATCGGCGTTTCATTTGTAATTTCGGTCAAGTTGCTGCCCCTCTCACAGCTCTTACTTCTGTCAAGGCGTGTTTTAAGTGGTCGGTTCCGCCCAGGGAGCTTTTGATCTTCTAAAAGAACGTTTTACGTCCGCTCCTATCCTCGTTACTCCTGACGTCACTAGACAATTCATTGTCGAGGTTGGCGCTTCAGAGGTAGGCGTGGGAGCCATTCTATCCCAGCGCTTCCAGTCTGACGATAAGGTTCATCCTTGCGCTTATTTTTCTCATCGCCTGTCGCCATCTGAGCGCAACTATGATGTGGGTAACCGTGAACTGCTCGCCATCCGTAGCCCTAGGCGAATGGCGACAGTGGTTGGAGGGCGACCGTTCCTTTTGTCGTTTGGACAGACCATAAGAACCTTGGTACATCCGTTCTGCCAAGCGACTTAATGCCCGTCAAGCTCGTTGGGCGTTGTTTTCGCTCGTTTCGAGTTTGTGATTTCTTACCGTCCGGGTAGCAAGAACACCAAGCCTGATGCCTTATCCCGTCTGTTTAGTTCTTCTGTGGCTTCTACTGATCCCGAGGGGATTCTTCCTTATGGGCGTGTTGTCGGGTTAACAGTCTGGGGAATTGAAGGACAGGTTAAGCAAAGCACTCACGCACACTGCGTCGCCGCGCGCTTGTCCTAGTAACCTCCTTTTCGTTCCTGTTTCCACTCGTCTGGCTGTTCTTCAGTGGGCTCACTCTGCCAAGTTAGCTGGTCATCCCGGTGTTGGAGGCACTCTTGCGTCTGTTCGCCAGCGCTTTTGGTGGCCGACTCAGGAGCGTGACACGCGCCGTTTCGTGGCTGCTTGTTCGGACTGCGCGCAGACTAAGTCGGGTAACTCTCCTCCTGCCGGTCGTCTCAGACCGCTCCCCATTCCTTCTCGACCATGGTCTCACATCGCCTTAGACTTCATTACCGGTCTGCCTTTGTCTGCGGGAAGACTGTGAGCCGCCAATAAACGCAGGATTAAGAGTCCAAGGTATTGTTGCGGCCAGAAGGTGTGGCTTTCCACTCGCAACCTTCCTCTTACGACAGCTTCTCGTAAGTTGACTCCAGGCAGTTCATTGGTCCGTTCCGTGTCTCCCAGGTCGTCAGTCCTGTCGCTGTGCGACTGCTTCTTCCGCGACATCTTCGTCGCGTCCATCCCTGTCTTCCATGTCTCCTGTGTTAAGCCCTTTCTTCCCGCACCCCCGTTCGTCTTCCCTCCCCCTCCAGTCCATGTCGAGAGCGCACCTATTACAAGGTACATAAGATCATGGACATGCGTTCTCGGGGACAGGGTCACCAATACCTTGTGGATTGGGGAGATTCTGATCCTGAGAGAGAGTTGGGTTCCGTCTCGGGACGTGCTGGACCGTTCACTCATCGATGATTTCCTCCGTTGCCGCCAGGATTCCTCCTCGAGTCATGGGGCGCTCGGTGAGTGGGGGGCACTGTCATGTTTGTCATTTATTATCATGTCTTGTCCCTGTGCTCCCCATTCTATGTTTCCCTCTGCTGGTCTTATTTGGTTCTTTCCCTCCTTCTATCCCTCTCTCTCCCCTCCCTCTCTCACTCTCTCTCCCGCTCTCTCTTCTCTCCTATCGTTCCCGTTCCTGCTCCCAGCTGTTTCTATTCCCCTAATCATCATTTGGTTCCCACACCTGTTCCCGATCCTTTCCCCTGATTAGAGTCCCTATTTATTCCTTTGTGTTCCGTTCCTGTCCCGTCGGTTCCTTGTTTAGTATTCACCATGCTGTGATTGCGTTTTGCCCTGTCCTGTCGTGTTTTTGCTGTGATTGTGTGTCGCCCTGTCACCACTTCGTGTTTTTGCCTTCATCAGATGCTGCGTGTGGGCAGGTGTCTCTGTCAACTCGGCCTGCGCCTACCCGAAGCGACCTGCAGTCTGTGGCCGCTTCTCCAGTTATTCCCCTCTACAGATAGAGGATTTTTGTTCCCTGTTTGGACTTAAATAAACTCTCTGTTTCTGTTAAGTCTTTGAGTCCTCTTTCACCTGCATGACAG
>NW_025753683.1:0-10285 GCF_021184085.1 Oncorhynchus gorbuscha | reverse complement strand
GAGGTCAGTATTCCTGTACTTGGTCAACAAGTGATAACTAATCACCAGATCCATGTGTTTACCAGACACACATCGTCCACACCATATGAGAGGTTAGCATGTTTTGTTGTAGCCTCTGTTTTTGGTAATGGTGAGAGGTTAGTATGTTTTGCTGTAGCCTCTGTTATTGGTAATGGTGAGAGGTTAGCATGTTTTGTTGTAGTCTCTGTTATTGGTAATGGTGAGAGGTTAGCATGTTTTGTTGTAGCATCTGGTATTGGTGGTGAGAGGTTAGCATGTTTTGTAGCCTCTGTTAGCATGGTGAGAGGTTGTATTATTGTTATTGGTAATGGTGAGAGGTTAGTATGTTTCGCTGTAGCCTCTGTTATTGGTAATTGAGGAGGTTTGTTTTGTTGTAGTCTCTGTTATTGGTAATGGTGAGAGGTTAGCATGTTTTGTTGTAGCATCTGGTATTGGTAATGGTGAGAGGTTAGTATGTTTCGCTGTAGCCTCTGTTATTGGTAATGGTGAGAGGTTAGCATGTTTTGTTGTATCCTCTGTTATTGGTAATGGTGAGAGGTTAGTATTTTTATTTTTATTTTTATTTCACCTTTATTTAAAACCTCTTATGACTCCCCATCCCGGATCCGGGATCGTGACTACGGCTCAAGCTCATTACCATAACGCACAATGCGAAAAAATATTCCTAAAAATATTTAACCTCCACACATTAACAAGTCCAATAGCTCAAATGAAAGATAAACATCTTGTTAATCTACCCAGCAAGTCAGATTTCTAAAATGTTTTACGGCGAAAACATAGCACATATTTATATTAGATAACCACCGAAACAAAAGGCAAGGGGCGGCCATTTTGTCCCAGAAAAAATAAAATTTTAAAGTAGGATTAATTAAAAATAAATAATTCACTAACCTTTGAAAATCTTCATCAGATGACAGTAATATTACATGTTACACAGTACATATTTTTTTTTCAATAATATGCCATTTATATCCATAAATCTCGGTTTACAATGACGACATTTCAAAAAATGCTACTAAAATGTCAGGAGAAATGATGATAGCTCCGACAGATAACGTCAGATAACAAGCAATAAACATGACTAAATATACATGTTCTACATATAGTTACAAAGATACACTTCTTCTTAATGCAACCGCTGTATTACATTTATTTTTAACGTTACAGACATCATTCACTTCGCTATACTATGAGTCAGCGCTCAGATATTAGCAGTATGTCTCCTCTACGTTTGGAGTCCACAGAAACACCAAATAACCACATAAATATTCCCTTACCTTTGATGTTCTTCCATCAGGAGACGTAGACGGAGTAATACTTACCCAATACATTGTTTGGTTTCACGTTGTGTATCTCTGTATTAGCACATGTTAACAGCTTCGGCTGAAATGCATCCAAAATGACTTCTGGTCCAGCACTCTTGCGCATCAAAACTTCCAATTTACATATTATATGTCCACTAAACTGGTCAAACAATGTGAAAAATCAAGCTTTATGATGTTTTTAGCATGTAGAACAAAGATCAACGCTAACAGACAATCCGGCTTCAAATGCTGGATCATGGAAAAGACGTACTCCAAATCGGCCGCGCGCAAAAGAGTGCCTGTTTTTCAGAGGGACACGAGCAATTTTGCCCGCGAAACATGCAGGGCTCGTGGGATTCTCACAATGAACGTGCCATTTGAAAGCTGATATCACGCTGAACAGATAGAGACTGTTCCTGGATCCGTAGCTGCCTGGGAAGGGTGGGGGCCATGATGTCAAAGTTGACCCAACTTTTCTCTTCACAAGAGAGGATTTGGGAGAAAGGCTGCCCTGAGAGTTCTGCTTTACATACAGACATAATTTAAACGGTTTTAGAAACTTTAGAGTGTTTTCTATTCAATAATAATTTTTATATGCATATATTAGCAATTTTGGGAAAAAATATTTTCAGTTTACTATGGGTACGCACTTTCTCCAACGGGGGCAGTATAGAGGGGTAGTCTTCAGTCTACCCTCTACTTTTTCGAACATTCTGTTAAAAATCGCGCAACATTTCAGCGCCCTGCTACTCATGCCAGGAATATAGTATATGCATATGATTAGAATGTGTGGATAGAAAAGACTCAGACGTTTATAAAACTGGTTAAATCACGGCTGTGGCTTTAACAGAACGTGAGTTTCATTGAAAAGTGCAGGAAAATCTGATCACTGAAAGTGGAAAAATATATCCATCAGCCGCTTCAACCCATTGTTATGGGCGAAAGAAATTAAATATGGCTGAGGTTGCAGTACCTACAGCTTCCACACGATGTCAACAGTCTTGTCATTTGCCTAAGATTTGTTTCTTGGTCAAACGAACAAGAGACAGCTCATTTCGTCCGGTCTCTGACCGGATATTTTGGTTGAGAAATACACGGACATTATTTCAAGATGGAGCCCTATAGAAACATTTTGTCTCGTGATTAATTTGATCGCTTATTAACGTTTACTAATACCTAAAGTTGCATTACAAAAGTATTTCGAAGTGTTTTGTGAAAGTTTATCGTCGACTTTTTGAATTTTAAAAAATGACGTTACGTTATGAAACGCTATTTTTTTCGTATATCACACTGTCTACATAGAACGATATCTAGGCTATATATGGACCGATTTAATCGGAAAAAAAGACCCAATAGTGATTATGGGACATCTAGGAGTGCCAACAAAGAAGATGGTCAAAGGTAATGAATGTTTTATATTTTATTGTGCGGTTTGTGTAGCGCCTTGAATATGCGAATTATTTTGTTTTACGTCCCCTGCGGGTCTTTTGTGGTGTTACATGCTATCAGATAATAGCTTCTCATGCTTTCGCCGAAAAGCATTTTAAAAATCTGACTTGTTGCCTGGATTCACAACGAGTGTAGCTTTAATTCAATACCCTGCATGTGTATTTTAATGAATGTTTGAGTTTTAACTAATACTATTAGCATTTAGCGTAGTGCATTTGCATTTCCAGAGCTCTAGATGGGACGCCTGCGTGCCAGGTACGAGCAAGAGGTTAAGGTAGGCTAGTTGAGAACAAGTTCTCATTTGCAACTGCGACCTGGCCAAGATAAAGCATAGCAGTGTGAACAGACAACACAGAGTTACACATGGAGTAAACAATTAACAGGTCAATAACACAGTAGAAAAAAGGGAGAGTCTATATACAATGTGTGCAAAAGGCATGAGGAGGTAGGCGAATAATTACAATTTTGCAGATTAACACTGGAGTGATAAATGATCAGATGGTCATGTACAGGTAGAGATATTGGTGTGCAAAAGAGCAGAAAAGTAAATAAATAAAAACAGTATAAAAACAGTATGGGAATGAGGTAGGTGAAAATGGGTGGGCTATTTACCAATAGACTATGTACAGCTGCAGCGATCGGTTAGCTGCTCAGATAGCTGATGTTTGAAGTTGGTGAGGGAGATAAAAGTCTCCAACTTCAGCGATTTTTGCAGTTCATTCCAGTCACAGGCAGCAGAGTACTGGAATGAAAGGCGGCCAAATGAGGTGTTGGCTTTAGGGATGATCAGTGAGATACACCTGCTGGAGCGCGTGCTACGGATGGGTGTTGCCATCGTGACCAGTGAACTGAGATAAGGCGGAGCTTTACCTAGCATGGACTTGTAGATGACCTGGAGCCAGTGGGTCTGGCGACGAATATGTAGCGAGGGCCAGCCGACTAGAGCATACAAGTCGCAGTGGTGGGTGGTATAAGGTGCTTTAGTGACAAAACGGATGGCACTGTGATAAACTGCATCCAGTTTGCTGAGTAGAGTATTGGAAGCCATTTTGTAGATGACATCTCCGAAGTCGAGGATCGGTAGGATAGTCAGTTTTACTAGGGTAAGCTTGGCGGCGTGAGTGAAGGAGGCTTTGTTGCGGAATAGAAAGCCGACTCTTGATTTGATTTTCGATTGGAGATGTTTGATATGAGTCTGGAAGGAGAGTTTGCAGTCTAGCCAGACACCTAGGTACTTATAGATGTCCACATATTCAAGGTCGGAACCATCCAGGGTGGTGATGCTAGTCGGGCATGCGGGTGCAGGCAGCGATCGGTTGAAAAGCATGCATTTGGTTTTACTAGCGTTTAAGAGCAGTTGGAGGCCACGGAAGGAGTGTTGTATGGCATTGAAGCTCGTTTGGAGGTTAGATAGCACAGTGTCCAATGACGGGCCGAAAGTATATAGAATGGTGTCGTCTGCGTAGAGGTGGATCAGGGAATCGCCCACAGCAAGAGCAACATCATTGATATATACAGAGAAAAGAGTCGGCCCGAGAATTGAACCCTGTTGGCACCCCCATAGAGACTGCCAGAGGACCGGACAGCATGCCCTCCGATTTGACACACTGAACTCTGTCTGCAAAGTAATTGGTGAACCAGGCAAGGCAGTCATCCGAAAAACCGAGGCTACTGAGTCTGCCGATAAGAATATGGTGATTGACAGAGTCGAAAGCCTTGGCAATGTCGATGAAGATGGCTGCACAGTACTGTCTTTTATTGATGGCGGTTATGATATCGTTTAGTACCTTGAGTGTGGCTGAGGTGCACCCGTGACCGGCTCGGAAACCAGATTGCACAGCGGAGAAGGTACGGTGGGATTCGAGATGGTCAGTGACCTGTTTGTTGACTTGGCTTTCGAAGACCTTAGATAGGCAGGGCAGGATGGATATAGGTCTGTAACAGTTTGGGTCCAGGGTGTCTCCCCCTTTGAAGAGGGGGATGACTGCGGCAGCTTTCCAATCCTTGGGGATCTCAGACGATATGAAAGAGAGGTTGAACAGGCTGGTAATAGGGGTTGCGACAATGGCGGCGGATAGTTTCAGAAATAGAGGGTCCAGATTGTCAAGCTCAGCTGATTTGTACGGGTCCAGGTTTTGCAGCTCTTTCAGAACATCTGCTATCTGTTTTTGGGTAAAGGAGAACCTGGAGAGGCTTGGGCGAGGAGCTGCGGGGGGGGCGGAGCTGTTGGCCGAGGTTGGAGTAGCCAGGCGAAAGGCATGGCCAGCCGTTGAGAAATGCTTATTGAAGTTTTCGATAATCATGGATTTATCGGTGGAGACCGTGTTACCTAGCCTCAGTGCAGTGGGCAGCTGGGAGGAGGTGCTCTTGTTCTCCATGGACTTCACAGTGTCCCAGAACTTTTTGGAGTTGGAGCTACAGGATGCAAACTTCTGCCTGAAGAAGCTGGCCTTAGCTTTCCTGACTGACTGCCTTTATTGGTTCCTGACTTCCCTGAACAGTTGCATATCACGGGGACTATTCATTACATTTACATTTACATTTAAGTAATTTAGCAGACGCTCTTATCCAGAGCGACTTACAAATTGGTGCATTCACCTTATGACATCCAGTGGAACAGTCACTTTACAATAGTGCATCTAAATCTTAAAGGGGGGGTGAGAGGGAATACTTATCCTATCCTAGGTATTCCTTAAAGAGGTGGGGTTTCAGGTGTCTCCGGAAGGTGGTGATTGACTCCGCTGTCCTGGCGTCGTGAGGGAGTTTGTTCCACCATTGGGGGGCCAGAGCAGCGAACAGTTTTGACTGGGCTGAGCGGGAACTGTACTTCCTCAGTGGTAGGGAGGCGAGCAGGCCAGAGGTGGATGAACGCAGTGCCCTTGTTTGGGTGTAGGGCCTGATCAGAGCCTGGAGGTACTGAGGTGCCGTTCCCCTCACAGCTCCGTAGGCAGGCACCATGGTCTTGTAGCGGATGCGAGCTTCAACTGGAAGCCAGTGGAGAGAACGGAGGAGCGGGGTGACGTGAGAGAACTTGGGAAGGTTGAACACCAGACGGGCTGCTGCGTTCTGGATGAGTTGAAGGGGTTTAATGGCACAGGCAGGGAGCCCAGCCAACAGCGAGTTGCAGTAATCCAGACGGGAGATGACAAGTTCCTGGATTAGGACCTGTGCCGCTTCCTGTGTGAGGCAGGGTCGTACTCTGCGGATGTTGTAGAGCATGAACCTACAGGAACGGGCCACCGCCTTGATGTTGGTTGAGAACGACAGGGTGTTGTCCAGGATCACGCCAAGGTTCTTAGCGCTCTGGGAGGAGGACACAATGGAGTTGTCAACCGTGATGGCGAGATCATGGAACGGGCAGTCCGTCCCCGGGAGGAAGAGCAGCTCCGTCTTGCCGAGGTTCAGCTTGAGGTGGTGATCCGTCATCCACACTGATATGTCTGCCAGACATGCAGAGATGCGATTCGCCACCTGGTCATCAGAAGGGGAAAGGAGAAGATTAGTTGTGTGTCGTCTGCATAGCAATGATAGGAGAGACCATGTGAGGTTATGACAGAGCCAAGTGACTTGGTGTATAGCGAGAATAGGAGAGGGCCTAGAACAGAGCCCTGGGGACACCAGTGGTGAGAGCGCGTGGTAGAGGAGACAGATTCTCGCCACGCCACCTGGTAGGAGCGACCTGTCAGGTAGGACGCAATCCAAGCGTGGGCCGCGCCGGAGATGCCCAACTCGGAGAGGGTGGAGAGGAGGATCTGATGGTTCACAGTATCGAAGGCAGCCGATAGATCTAGAAGGATGAGAGCAGAGGAGAGAGAGTTAGCTTTAGCAGTGCGGAGCGCCTCCGTGATACAGAGAAGAGCAGTCTCAGTTGAATGACAAGTCTTGAAACCTGACTGATTTGGATCAAGAAGGTCATTCTGAGAGAGATAGCAGGAGAGCTGGCCAAGGACGGCACGTTCAAGAGTTTTGGAGAGAAAAGAAAGAAGGGATACTGGTCTGTAGTTGTTGACATCGGAGGGATCGAGTGTAGGTTTTTTCAGAAGGGGTGCAACTCTCTTTCTCTTGAAGACGGAAGGGACGTAGCCAGCGGTCAGGGATGAGTTGATGAGCGAGGTGAGGTAAGGGAGAAGGTCTCCGGAAATGGTCTGGAGAAGAGAGGAGGGGATAGGGTCAAGCGGGCAGGTTGTTGGGCGGCCGGCCGTCACAAGACGCGAGATTTCATCTGGAGAGAGAGGGGAGAAAGAGGTCAGACGAAGAGAGAGCAGTAGGAGTAGCAGTGTTGTCTGTGGTGATCCATGTTTCCGTCAGTGCCAAGAAGTCGAGGGACTGGAGGGAGGCATAGGCTGAGATGAACTCTGCCTTGTTGACCGCAGATCGGCAGTTCCAGAGGTTACCGGAGACCTGGAACTCCACGTGGGTCGTGCGCGCTGGGACCACCAGATTAGGGTGGCCGCGGCCACGCGGTGTGGAGCGTTTGTATAGTCTGTGCAGAGAGGAGAGAACAGGGATAAACAGACACATAGTTGACAGGCTACAGAAGAGGCTACGCTAATGCAACAGGATGTTTTTGTGCTGGTCGAGGGCAGTCAGGTCTGGAGTGAACCAAGGGATGTATCTGTTCTTGGTTCTGCATTTTTTGAACGGAGCATGCTTATCTATAATAATAATAATAATAATAATAATATATGCCATTTAGCAAAATGGTGAGGAAGTTACTTTTAAAGAATGACCAGGCATCCTCATGAGGTCAATGTCCTTCCAGGATACCCGGGCCAGGTCAATTAGAAAGGCCTGCTCACAGAAGTGTTTTAGGGAGCGTTTGACAGTGATGAGAGGTGGTCGTTTGACTGCGGCTCCATGGCGGATACAGGCAATGAGGCAGTGATCGCTGAGATCCTGGTTGAAGACAGCGGAGGTGTATTTGGAGGGCCAGTTTGTCAGGATGACGTCTATGAGGGTGCCCTTGTTTACAGAGTTAGGGTTGTACCTGGTGGGTTCCTTGATGTTTTGTGTGAGATTGAGGGCATCTAGCTTAGATTGTAGGACTGCCAGGGTGTTAAGCATATCCCAGTTTCGGTCACCTAACAGAACAAACTCTGAAGCTAGATGGGGGGCGATCAATTCACAAATGGTGTCTAGGGCACAACTGGGAGCTGAGGGGGGTCGGTAGCAGGCGGCAACAGTGAGAGACTTATTTCTGGAGAGAGTAATTTTCAAAATTAGTAGTTCGAACTGTTTGGGTATGGACCTGGAAAGTATGACATTACTTTGCAGGCTATCTCTGCAGTAGACTGCAACTCCTCCCCTTTGGCAGTTCTATCTTGACGGAAGATGTTATAGTTGGGTATGGAAATCTCTGAATTTTTTGGTGGCCTTCCTGAGCCAGGATTCAGACACGGCAAGGAAATCAGGGTTAGCAGAGTGTGCTAAAGCAGTGAGTAAAACAAACTTAGGGAGGAGGCTTCTGATGTTGACATGCATGAAACCAAGGCTTTTTCGATCACAGAAGTCAACAAATGAGGGTGCCTGGGGACATGCAGGGCCTGGGTTTACCTCCACATCACCCGGGGAACAGAGAAGGAGTAGTATGAGGGTGCGGCTAAAGGCTATCAAAACTGGTCGCCTAGAACGTTGGGGACAGAGAATAAGAGGAGCAGGTTTCTGGGCATGGTAGAATATATTCAGGGCATAATGCGCAGACAGGGGTATGGTGGGGTGCGGGTACAGCGGAGGTAAGCCCAGGCACTGGGTGATGATGAGAGAGGTTGTATCTCTGGACATGCTGGTTGTAATGGGTGAGTGGGGGGGGGTGGGACAAAGGAGGTAACAGGGGTATGAAGAGTGGAACTAGGGGCTCCATTGTGAACTAAAACAATGATAACTAACCTGAACAACAGTATACAAGGCATATTGACATTTGAGAGAGACATACAGCGAGGCATACAGTAATCACAGGCGTTGATTTGGGAAAGCTAGTTAAAACAGTAGGTGAGGCTAATCAGCTAGCACAACAAACAGCAGGTAAAATGGCGTTGACTAGGCAACGGGGCCGACAGATAAAACAAACAAGCAGAATGGAGTACCGTGATTAATGGACAGTCCAGCGTGCATCAGCTATGTAGCCAAGAGATCAGTGTCCAGGGGGCAGCGGTGGATGGTCAGGGAAGCTGGACTGGCGAGTGTTATCCAGGTTAAAAAAACTAACAATGACTAAATAGCTTGTAGCTAGTTAGCTGGTTAGCGTCTGGAGGTTCTTGAGTATGTTTTGTTGTAGTCTCTGTTATTGGTAATGGTGAGAGGTTAACATGTTTTGTTGTAGCCTCTGTTATTGGTAATGGTGAGAGGTTATTATGTTTTGTTGTAGTCTCTGTTATTGGTAATGGTGAGAGGTTAGTATGTTTTGTTGTAGTCTCTGTTATTGGTAATGGTTAGAGGTTAGTATGTTTTGTTGTAGCCTCTGTTATTGGTAATGGTAAGACGTTAGCATGTTTTGTTGTAGTCTGTTATTGGTAATGGTGAGAGGTTAGCATGTTTTGTTGAAGTATCTGTTATTGGTAATGGTGAGAGGTTAGAGTGTTGTGTTGTAGCCTCTGTAACTTTCTCACTCATTATTATTAATGATTTGTTAATGATTTGTATTAGTCATGGCATCATCAGGATTAATTAGTAGTGTTTAGAAACATTTTATCTACTCTCTTAGACAGAATATTACTCATCATACACCATTCAGTTTCTATTGGGCAAAACACTACCAAAACAAACTGCAAATGAGTCAATGTCACCTCATATGAAACATTTGATCTCAAATCCAAAATGCTGGAGTATAGAGTCACATTTAAAATGTCAGCTTCACTGTCAAAATAGATATGGTGTTGGCTTTATTCTCAATACAATCTAAGTCTGATACCTCACTGTCTGTCGTTTGACTGATACTGCTTTTTAAACTGGTCTGATCAGTGCTCAAATATTTGTAGTATACATTTTTCTCTCTACAATAAATATTATGATCATTTATAATCATGAAACATTCCTTCATTTATGAAAAGCAGGTTTCAGGACACTGATGAATCTGAACGTTAAAAACAAATATACTGCCAGTATTTTCGCCACCAAAGAATATCAGTGTGATTTTAATATGAATTGACTCTTTGCAGGCTGTCAGGCTGTCTAGTCACAGAGGAAGGCTGTGCTTCTCTGGTCTCAGCTCTGAGGTCAAACCCCTCACACCTGAGAGAGCTGGATCTGAGGAACAATGACCTGAAGGATTCAGGAGTGAAGCTGCTCTCTGCTGGACTGGGAATCCCCACTGTAAACTGGAGACTCTGAGGTCAGTATTCCTGTAGTTGGTCAACAAGTGATAACTGTTCACCAGATCCACATGTGTTTACCAGGCACACATAGTCACACCATATGTGTTTGGACAGTGAATTGTAGTTTTACATTTGGTGCTATTCTCCAGCATTTTGGATTTGAGATATAATGTTTCATATTAGGAGACAGTACAGAATGTC
>NW_025753682.1:0-10287 GCF_021184085.1 Oncorhynchus gorbuscha | reverse complement strand
GTTCTTAACCTTGTTGGAGGTACTGAACCCCACCAGTTTCATATGCGCATTCAACGAACCCTTCTTAATTGGAAAAATAAAATATGATTTTTTCAAATTCAAAACATAGGTATATATTTTACTGGTGCACAAAATGAACCATGCATCAACATCACTGTGTTCAAAGAACAAAATCATCAAAACATGATTTTCACACAAAAACAAAAACATAATAATGAATATTTACTGCAAATCAGTGTGACTTCTGCTGTTGCCTTTCAGAGACCAGTTCAGAAATGCGTCGCTTCACCTTGGCAAGTGCCACTCTCATGTCATTTTCGCAACAAAGTTTGTTACTTTTCTTCATTTTTATGTCCAGCATCCTCGAAAAGGATTGCTCGCAAAGATATGTTGTAACAAACGGTATGAAAATCTCCAGAGCTTTCTTAGCAATAACAGGGTACGTTACCATTTGTTGACACCAAAACGTTGAAAGCTTTGTTGTTCTGAAGAGTTGCTGTTGAACCTGGCTCTGTTGAATTTCAATGATTTCATTGAGGTATTCATCATTGACATCTGTTGTCTCAACACTAAACGTGAACGGCTGTCTCACCCATGCTGGATATGACTCTCTTGTAGGGAAGTATCTGTCGAGAGACTTTGCAAGCTCATCTAAGTGCGTGGCAATTGCTTGCTTCAGTTCCGCGGGTACAGAAATGTCTCAGATTCCAGATACATCTTCGATCTTACTTACACAGTCGTCCAGCAGGGGAAAGTTTGCGAAGTTATCGTTCTCTGTTCGTCGTTTCCATAACGGTAGCTTTTTTTGAAAAGCCTTCAAGTTTTCCCCCACTTCGATGATGTTGACTCCACCGCCCTGCATCTTTTGATTGAGATGATTGAGAGCTGCGAAGATATCAGCCATGTACGCTAAAATGAGAATGAACTGCATTCTGCAATCTGCATGACAATGTTGGTGCTCTTGCAAAAACAGGGCTAATTACACACGCACGGCAAAAACACGACGCAGCACCTGTCCCCGGGATAACCACCGAACGTTAGAATGGTACAGAAGTACCTCAAATTCAGAGCCCATTTCTTTACACAGCTCACTGAAGATGCGGTGCCTCAGAGCACTAGTTCGCACATAGTTCACGCATTCCACTACAATTTTTAATACTTCTGCCAGTTTTGGAGGCAAGGTTTTTGTTGCCAACGCATGCCTGTGCAGAATACAATGCGTAACAATGATGTGTGTTGCATCGGCTTTCACTAGCGCACCAAAACCAGACTTTCTTCCCAGCATGACTGGAGCTCCGTCCGAACAAACTGCAGAAACCATATCCCACGAAAGATTGTCGTCTTTGAAGAAGTCATCCACAAGTTTCTTCACATCGGCTGCCTTAGTTGTTGTTGTAAGAGGCTTACAAAATAAAAAATCTTCCTTTATCACGTCGTCTTTCACATAGCGCACGAATACAGCAAGCTGGCTTAGATTGGAAACGTCTGTGGTCTTATCGAGTTGAAGGCTGAATTTTGCCGGGCTTGAAATCAGATCTGCAACTACTTGAGCCAAGATGTCTTTGCTCATGTCCTCTATTCTGTCGCTGATGGTGTCATTTGAAAGAGGAATTTGGGATAACTTAACTTCAACCTCTTTTCTCAGCATGATATTCGCCATCTTCAACACAGTTGGTTTTATGAGTGTTTCACCAATGGTGTGTGGTTTGCCCTGCTTTGCGATCAGGTAAGCAACTTCGTAAGATGCTGTGAGGATCAGTTTGTTGATAGGTACAAAGCCGAGAACAGGCAGGGTAGCCTTTTCATCGAATTTGGCTCTCTTCACCTTGAATTCAGCGAGTGTTGTGTTCTTGTATTTCCATCTCCATGCAGCTTAAGGAAGTGTTCTCTTAGTTTTGCCGGTGCTAGATAGAATTGCTCAACTTGGCATTGCAAATCATGCAGTTAGGACGCTGACTCCCATCACGTTTCGTTATACATGTGAATCCATATTGTACATATTCGTCCGACCACTTTCTTTTTTTGCTCGACATAAGTAAGTATGAAGGGATTAAAATATTAAGAAAGAAATCACAAGACGTACCATCACGACAGTCACAAGTCGACTACTTAGCGCACCAAATTCCCTGCAGCACAGATAGGCCAAGAGATGTAGCGTGATCACCTGCAGCCAATGATGGCCAAGCGGGGCGTGTCATCACGAATCATATGAGTCCTATGTGTGTCTTGACCTCCGCCGAACCCCTGAGACTGACTCACCAAACCCCTGGGGTTCGACAGTTTATAGGTCAAATCATTTGGACGCTACAGAGGTTTTCGTGATTAGACCAATTTTTGATATCTTATGGTCTGACAAACACGCTCCTGGCTCACCCACCACCTTTCACGCAGATGCAGAAGTTGTGGGATCTGGTGGATGAAATATCTCTATTTTAAACTGACAGATTATGATGGGGATTTTTATTATGTTACTTTGATTGACTCTAGGGGGTTAAACAATAACACCTTAATTCAACTGTAAAATACTCTACTGCAACTCAGTTGCCAACTCAGAGCCAGATGACCTCATTTCAAGATATGGCGGGAGAAAGGAGTGCTGGACATTCGTGTTGACTGAAGATGGCAGAAACTGAGGATTTGTTTCGGAAACTGCTGAGTAGGTTCAGTGAAGCTAATAGTACAGAAAGTGAGAAAGAGTGGGTTACAGTCGCAAAGAAAAAGGGGAAAAGTATTTAAAGCTACTTGAAAAACCATTGGAGCTCGTTTTTGGTCAGGTTTTGGATAGAATGCTACTTAGGAAATCCAAATAACATCTCCAGGAAAATCTGGAATGTGTTGGAAGAAAGTGTGGAGTTGGTGAGTGTCACAAGAAGTGGTTTTCTTTAGATTTTCTTCTGTGTCTGTGGTGTTAAGACTCAAAAAGATATCAGAGTGGAACATTTCCTGCATGGATTTTCATAGCAGGGCACCTATCAAGGGGTTATTTCTGGGGTGGCGATAGAAATAAAGGCAGAGGATGTAACTGAAGACAACGATGGAGTGGTTGGTGCACGTCGACTGACCTGTATGGTGGACGGAGAAAAGAAGTTCACTTCATCCATGCTACTGTTCTTTGATAAAGAGTCTCCGCACATCCATCACTCCAGTGTTAATGCTAAATTGTAATTATTTCACCACTATGGCTCATTTATTGCCTTACCTCCCTAATCTTACTACATTTGCACACACTGTATATATATTTTTCTATTGTGTTGTTGACTGTATGTTTTTTTTTATTCCATATGTAACTCAGTGTTGTTGTTTTTGTCGCACTGCATTGCTTTAACTTGGCCAGGTCGCAGTTGTAAATGAGAACTTGTTCTCAACTGGCCTACCTGGTTAAATAAAGGTGAAATAAATCTAAATAAAACATGTGTCAAGTGTGTGCAGAAGGGAATAATATCATATGGCAGATGAAGGGAAATGCTGCAACTGTGGAGATGAACATGCGCCTGAATTGTTGGAGTGCCCTGTTTAGGGTGAAGGAGGATGAGGTCGCAAGGGTAAGGAGTGTCTCCTATTTGGAGGCGGTGAGAAAATTGGAAGGAACTAGTGGCGGGGAAGAAGCAATGGTAGTAGAGCCACCAAGACCAGTGAAGGTTTTTCATCAACCGAGGGATAGTGAAATGCTACATGTTATGAAAAAGGTGGACTTGTATTATTCATTGCAATGGTCGTAAACTGTACAGCACAAACTGTGGAGAAAACTGGAATCATTGTGAATGCCGCTGAACATTTTTTGGGTCTTCACGATTTTACAACCGAGGCGTTGCAGGAAATCCTGTTGGTGAATGTAGCTCCATCACAATACCCTGGGCCTGTGTAGAGCTGTAATTTTGGAGTGGACTGTGATTGAAGAAGTATGGTTTTATTATTTATTTTATAGTTGACGTGTTTTATTTTGTATGATGTCATTTTACTCCTTTCCAATAATGTTTTTTATTAAATTCCCTGTCCAGCTGGTGGCGGTAATGTACCATTAACATTGGTTGTCAACCGCCATTAAAACTCACCAAAGAATAAGACCTTTTTCAAGATGGCTGCTACCTACATTCCGGTTAGCGTTGTGAAGCATAAACAAAATAAAAACGGAACATATTGATACACACCAAAAGTCGGGACTCCACAGATTATGAGGATGTCTTATTTGCTTCAATTTGATCTGTGTTTGAGCTATACCTGCATGGTGGGTATGACATTAATTCTTAGGTTGGTAGGAACAAATCCAGCCTATTGTCAATGTTATCTGAGGATGTATGACTTAAAGGCTACATAGAATTTCCACAGTGGCTATATCTTTGCACAAGAAAAATATGATGTTTCCTGCTTAGGCATCCATTACACAGGGGATTGGCTACTTTGCACCTTTACAGTCTTGTAGCCAATGAGATAAGATTTCCAGGGATATGCAGTTGACCTGGGTGGGACAAAGCAAGGCCCAGAACCTTTTAATGCGTAATGCGAGCTATTGCTACCTGGCTCAGAGACAAGACCCACCGAGTATGCTACATTACATTGTAAACAGATTTCATCGCTTTAATTTCATTGCTCTAGCATAAAAGATGTCTTCTCAAGTGGGGAAAAAGGTAAAAGCTAAGAATATCAAACAAGGCAGCTATGACGAAGTACACCAACACAGAAGATTTTAATAAAATACTGGAGTAGCTTGTGGCACCTTTCGTCCAAACAGTATCGTTTTCCACCAACACCAAGGTAAACGTCATGACAAAGACAGCAGAGAGGGGGACCATAGTTTGATCAGAACTAACAAGCTGCTTTTTCGTGAAATGGAAGGACACTAGGGAAGTAAACATGCTCACCACAAAGCATAAGGCATTCTGTCATGCAGGTGAAAGAGGACTCCAAAAGCGACTTAACAGAAACAGAGTTTATTTAAGTCCAAACAGGGAATAACAGAAATCCTCTAGTCTGTAGAGGGGAATAACTGGAGTAGCGGCCACAGACTGCAGGTCGCTTCGGGTAGGCGCAGGCCGTAGTAGACAGAGACACCTGCTCACACGCAGCATCTGATGAAGGCAAAAACACGACAGGACAGGGCGATACACAATCACAGCAAAAACACGACAGGACAGGGCGAAACGCAATCACAGCATGGTGAATACTAAACAAGGAACCGACGGGACAGGAACGGAACACAAAGGAATAAATAGGGACTCTAATCAGGGGAAAGGATCGGGAACAGGTGTGGGAAGACTAAATGATGATTAGGGGAATAGGAACAGCTGGGAGCAGGAACGGAACGATAGAGAGAAGAGAGAGCGAGAGAGTGAGAGGGGGAGGGGGAGAGAGAGGGATAGAAAGAGGGAAAGAACCCAATAAGACCAGCAGAGGGAAACGAACAGAATGGGGAGCACAGGGACAAGACATGATAATAAATGACAAACATGACAGTACCCCCCACTCACCGAGCGCCTCCTGGCGCACTCGAGGAGGAATCCTGGCGGCAACGGAGGAAATCATCGATGAGTGAACGGTCCAGCACGTCCCGAGACGGAACCCAACTCCTCTCCTCAGGACCGTAACCCTCCCAATCCACTAAGTATTGGTGACCCCGTCCCCGAGAACGCATGTCCATGATCTTATGTACCTTGTAAATAGGTGCGCTCTCGACAAGGACGGGAGGGGGGAGGGAAGACGAACGGGGGTGCGAAGAAAGGGCTTAACACAGGAGACATGGAAGACAGGATGGACGCGACGAAGATGTCGCGGAAGAAGCAGTCGCACAGCGACAGGATTGACGACCTGGGAGACACGGAACGGACCAATGAACCGCGGAGTCAACTTACGAGAAGCTGTCGTAAGAGGAAGGTTGCGAGTGGAAAGCCACACTCTCTGGCCGCAACAATACCTTGGACTCTTAATCCTGCGTTTATTGGCGGCTCTCACCGTCTGTGCCCTGTAACGGCAAAGTGCAGACCTCACCCTCCTCCAGGTGCGCTCACAACGTTGGACAAACGCTTGAGCGGAGGGAACGCTGGACTCGGCAAGCTGGGATGAGAACAGAGGAGGCTGGTAACCCAGACTACTCTGAAACGGAGATAACCCGGTAGCAGACGAAGGAAGCGAATTGTGAGCGTATTCTGCCCAGGGGAGCTGTTCTGCCCAAGACGCAGGGTTTCTGAAAGAAAGGCTGCGTAGTATGCGACCAATCGTCTGATTGGCCCTCTCTGCTTGACCGTTAGACTGGGGATGAAACCCGGAAGAGAGACTGACGGACGCACCAATCAAACGACAGAACTCCCTCCAAAACTGTGACGTGAATTGCGGGCCTCTGTCTGAAACGGCGTCTAACGGGAGGCCATGAATTCTGAATACATTCTCAATAATGATTTGTGCCGTCTCCTTAGCGGAAGGAAGTTTAGCGAGGGGAATGAAATGTGCCGCCTTAGAGAACCTATCGACAACCGTCAGAATCACAGTCTTCCCCGCAGACAAAGGCAGACCGGTAATGAAGTCTAAGGCAATGTGAGACCATGGTCGAGAAGGAATGGGGAGCGGTCTGAGACGACCGGCAGGAGGAGAGTTACCCGACTTAGTCTGCGCGCAGTCCGAACAAGCAGCCACGAAACGGCGCGTGTCACGCTCCTGAGTCGGCCACCAAAAGCGCTGGCGAATAGACGCAAGAGTGCCTCGAACACCGGGATGACCAGCTAACTTGGCAGAGTGAGCCCACTGAAGAACAGCCAGACGAGTGGAAACAGGAACGAAAAGGAGGTTACTAGGACAAGCGCGCGGCGACGCAGTGTGCGTGAGTGCTTGCTTAACCTGTCTTTCAATTCCCCAGACTGTTAACCCGACAACACGCCCATAAGGAAGAATCCCCTCGGGATCAGTAGAAGCCACAGAAGAACTAAACAGACGGGATAAGGCATCAGGCTTGGTGTTCTTGCTACCCGGACGGTAAGAAATCACAAACTCGAAACGAGCGAAAAACAACGCCCAACGAGCTTGACGGGCATTAAGTCGTTTGGCAGAACGGATGTACTCAAGGTTCTTATGGTCTGTCCAAACGACAAAAGGAACGGTCGCCCTCCAACCACTGTCGCCATTCGCCTAGGGCTAAGCGGATGGCGAGCAGTTCACGGTTACCCACATCATAGTTGCGCTCAGATGGCGACAGGCGATGAGAAAAATAAGCGCAAGGATGAACCTTATCGTCAGACTGGAAGCGCTGGGATAGAATGGCTCCCACGCCTACCTCTGAAGCGCCAACCTCGACAATGAATTGTCTAGTGACGTCAGGAGTAACGAGGATAGGAGCGGACGTAAAACGTTCTTTTAGAAGATCAAAAGCTCCCTGGGCGGAACCGGACCACTTAAAACACGTCTTGACAGAAGTAAGAGCTGTGAGAGGGGCAGCAACTTGACCGAAATTACGAATGAAACGCCGATAGAAATTAGCGAAACCTAAAAAGCGCTGCAACTCGACACGTGACCTTGGAACGGGCCAATCACTGACAGCTTGGACCTTAGCGGAATCCATCTGAATGCCTTCAGCGGAAATAACGGAACCGAGAAAAGTAACGGAGGAGACATGAAAAGAGCACTTCTCAGCCTTTACGTAGAGACAATTCTCTAAAAGGCGCTGTAGAACACGTCGAACGTGCTGAACATGAATCTCGAGTGACGGAGAAAAAATCAGGATATCGTCAAGATAGACAAAAACAAAAATGTTCAGCATGTCTCTCAGAACATCATTAACTAATGCCTGAAAAACAGCTGGCGCATTGGCGAGACCGAACGGCAGAACCCGGTACTCAAAATGCCCTAACGGAGTGTTAAACGCCGTTTTCCACTCGTCCCCCTCTCTGATGCGCACGAGATGGTAAGCGTTACGAAGGTCCAACTTAGTAAAGCACCTGGCTCCCTGCAGAATCTCGAAGGCTGATGACATAAGGGGAAGCGGATAACGATTCTTAACCGTTATGTCATTCAGCCCTCGATAATCCACGCAGGGGCGCAGAGTACCGTCCTTCTTCTTAACAAAAAGAACCCCGCCCCGGCCGGAGAAGAAGAAGGCACTATGGTACCGGCGTCAAGAGACACAGACAAATAATCCTCGAGAGCCTTACGTTCGGGAGCCGACAGAGAGTATAGTCTACCTCGAGGAGGAGTGGTCCCCGGAAGGAGATCAATACTACAATCATACGACCGGTGAGGAGGAAGGGAGTTGGCTCGGGACCGACTGAAGACCGTGCGCAGATCATGATATTCCTCCGGCACTCCTGTCAAATCGCCAGGTTCCTCCTGAGAAGTAGGGACAGAAGAAACGGGAGGGATGGCAGACATTAAACACTTCACATGACAAGAAACGTTCCAGGATAGGATAGAATTACTAGACCAATTAATAGAAGGATTATGACATACTAGCCAGGGATGACCCAAAACAACAGGTGTAAACGGTGAACGGAAAATCAAAAAAGAAATAGTCTCACTGTGGTTACCAGATACTGTGAGGGTTAAAGGTAGTGTCTCAAATCTGATACTGGGAAGATGACTACCATCTAAGGCGAACATGGGCGTAGGCTTCTCTAACTCTCTGAAAGGAATGTCATGTTTCCGAACCCATGCTTCGTCCATGAAACAACCCTCAGCCCCAGAGTCTATCAAGGCACTACATGTAGCACCCGAACCGGTCCAGCGTAGGTGGACCGACAAAGTAGTACAGGACTTTGATGGAGAGACTTGAGTAGTTGCGCTCACCTGTAGCCCTCCGCTTACAGATGAGCTCTGGCTTTTACTGGACATGAATTAACAAAATGTCCAGCAACTCCGCAATAGAGGCACAGGCGGTTGGTGATCCTCCGTTCCCTCTCCTTATTCGAGATGCGAATCCCTCCCAGCTGCATGGGCTCAGTCTCAAAGCCAGAGGAGGGAGATGGTTGCGATGCGGAGCAGGGAAACACCGTTGATGCGAGCTCTCTTCCACGAGCCCGGTGACGAAGATCTACCCGTCGTTCTATGCGGATGGCGAGAGCAATCAAAGAGTCCACATCTGAAGGAACCTCCCGGGAGAGAATCTCATCCTTAACCACTGCGTGGAGTCCCTCCAGAAAACGAGCGAGCAGCGCCGGCTCGTTCCACTCACTAGAGGCAGCAAGAGTGCGAAACTCAATAGAATAATCCGTTATGGACCGTTCACCTTGGCATAAGGAAGCCAGGGCCCTAGAAGCCTCCCCACCAAAAACTGAACGGTCAAAAACCCGAATCATCTCCTCTTTAAAGTTCTGGAATTTGTTAGAGCAATCAGCCCTTGCCTCCCAGATAGCTGTGCCCCATTCTCGAGCCCGGCCAGTAAGGAGTGAAATGACGTAAGCAACCCGAGCTCTCTCTCTAGAGTATGTGTTGGGTTGGAGAGAGAACACAATCTCACACTGCGTGAGAAAGGAGCGGCACTCAGTGGGCTGCCCGGAGTAGCAAGGTGGGTTATTAACCCTAGGTTCTGGAGGCTCGGCAGGCCAGGAAGTAACAGGTGGCACGAGACGTAGACTCTGGAACTGTCCAGAGAGGTCGGAAACCTGAGCGGCCAGGTTCTCCACGGCATGGCGAGCAGCAGACAATTCCTGCTCGTGTCTGCCGAGCATGGCTCCTTGGATCTCGACGGCAGTGTAACGAGCGTCTGAAGTCGCTGGGTCCATTCCTTGGTCGGTTCCTTCTGTCATGCAGGTGAAAGAGGACCCAAAAGCGACTTAACAGAAACAGAGTTTATTTAAGTCCAAACAGGGAATAACAGAAATCCTCTAGTCTGTAGAGGGGAATAACTGGAGAAGCGGCCACAGACTGCAGGTCGCTTCGGGTAGGCGCAGGCCGTAGTAGACAGAGACACCTGCTCACACGCAGCATCTGATGAAGGCAAAAACACGACAGGACAGGGCGATACACAATCACAGCAAAAACACGACAGGACAGGGCGAAACGCAATCACAGCATGGTGAATACTAAACAAGGAACCGACGGGACAGGAACGGAACACAAAGGAATAAATAGGGACTCTAATCAGGGGAAAGGATCGGGAACAGGTGTGGGAAGACTAAATGATGATTAGGGGAATAGGAACAGCTGGGAGCAGGAACGGAACGATAGAGAGAAGAGAGAGCGAGAGAGTGAGAGGGGGAGGGGGAGAGAGAGGGATAGAAAGAGGGAAAGAACCCAATAAGACCAGCAGAGGGAAACGAACAGAATGGGGAGCACAGGGACAAGACATGATAATAAATGACAAACATGACA
>NW_025753681.1:0-10288 GCF_021184085.1 Oncorhynchus gorbuscha | reverse complement strand
AAAGAGACAAACAGTAAAGACAGAAAGAGTAACATAGAGAGGGAGAAAGAGACAAACAGTAAAGATAGACAGAGTAACATAGAGAGGAGAAAGAGACAAACAGCAAAGATAGACAGAGTAACATAGAGAGGGAAAAAGATACAAACAGCAAGACAGACAGAGCAACATAGAGAGGGAGAAAGAGACAAACAGTAAGACAGAAAGAGTAACATAGAGAGGGAGAAAGAGACAAACAGTAAAGATAGACAGAGTAACATAGAGAGGGAGAAAGAGACAAACAGTAAAGATAGACAGAGTAACATAGAGAGGGAAAAAGAGACAAACAGCAAGATAGACAGAGTAACATAGAGAGGGAAAAAGATACAAACAGCAAGACAGACAGAGTAACATAGAGAGGGAGAAAGAGACAAACAGCACGATAGAAAGAGTAACATAGAGAGGGAAAAAGATACAAACAGCAAGACAGACAGAGTAACATAGAGAGGGAAAAAGATACAAACAGCAAGACAGACAGAGTAACATAGAGAGGGAGAAAGAGACATACAGTAAAGACAGACATCTAAAATGAAGGTGGGATTTAGTGCCTGTACTTGATTACTGACTCTCTCTCTCTCCCTCTCTACAGTGATCAGGGCAGTTTATGCTGGAGACGGTGATGTCATTGCTGGACGTGCGGTCTGATTGGCTCTGGGGGGTGCATTGATGTGATTTGATTGGCTGTGGTGGTCTATGGTTTGGGGAATGGAGACTAGGGAAAACATCATAAAACTGTCTGGCCAATGGACTGGCAGTACAACAGATGTTAATTTTTACTAACACACAAACATTCAGATACACAACAATAACACAACACACACAAGTTAGCTAACACCCAGTGTTGCCAAAGCTAACTTAGATGACCCCATAGACAAGGTGGAAACAGCTCTTTCCAGACGGTCTACTGCTTCCCACTGTCCACATATACAGACTGTTAGTGTGCTACGGCATAGCTCAGCTAATGTCTGATGTATGGGGTCAGTACAGACAAGGTATCGTGTGTGTGTGTGTGTGTGTGTGTGTGTGGTGTGAGTGTTTTTGGTTCTCACACTAGTTCTTCCATCCATTCCATTTCTATGGTCTGGCAGTAGGACACATTTTCATAGTTGCACTTTCTGACTGACAGTAATTTACTCTTGCATGGCTGAGCTTTATGTGTGACAGTAATTTACTCTTGCATAGCTGAGCTTTATGTGTGACAGTAATTTACTCTTGCATGGCTGAGCTTTATGTGTGACAGTAATTTACTCTTGCATAGCTGAGCTTTATGTGTGACAGTAATTTACTCTTGCATGGCTGAGCTTTATGTGTGACAGTAATTTACTCTTGCATAGCTGAGCTTTATGTGTGACAGTAATTTACTCTTGCATAGCTGAGCTTTATGTGTGACAGTAATTTACTCTTGCATGGCTGAGCTTTATGTGTGACAGTAATTTACTCTTGCATAGCTGAGCTTTATGTGTGACAGTAATTTACTCTTGCATGGCTGAGCTTTATGTGTGACAGTAATTTACTCTTGCATAGCTGAGCTTTATGTGTGACAGTAATTTACTCTTGCATAGCTGAGCTTTATGTGTGACAGTAATGTACTCTTGCATAGCTGAGCTTTATGTGTGACAGTAATTTACTCTTGCATGGCTGAGCTTTATGTGTGACAGTAATTTACTCTTGCATAGCTGAGCTTTATGTGTGACAGTAATTTACTCTTGCATAGCTGAGCTTTATGTGTGACAGTAATTTACTCTTGCATAGCTGAGCTTTATGTGTGACAGTAATTTACTCTTGCATAGCTGAGCTTTATGTGTGACAGTAATTTACTCTTGCATAGCTGAGCTTTATGTGTGACAGTAATTTACTCTTGCATAGCTGAGCTTTATGTGTGACAGTAATTTACTCTTGCATAGCTGAGCTTTATGTGTGACAGCACTTTACCCTGCATAGCTGAGCTTTATGTGACAGCAATTTACTCTTGCATAGCTGAGCTTTATGTGTGACAGTAATTTACTCTTGCATAGCTAGGCTATGTGTGACAGTAATTTACTCTTGCATAGCTGAGCTTTATGTGTGACAGTAATTTACTCTTGCATAGCTGAGTTTATGTGACAGTAATTTACTCTTGCATGGCTGAGCTTATGTGTGACAGTAATTTACTCTTGCATAGCTGAGCTTTATGTGTGACAGTAATTTACTCTTGCATAGCTGAGCTTTATGTGACAGCAATTTACTCTTATAGCTGAGCTTTATGTGTGACAGCAATTTACTCTTGCATAGCTGAGCTTTATGTGTGACAGTAATTTACTCTTTTGCATGGCTGAGCTTTATGTGTGACAGTAATTTACTCTTGCATAGCTGAGCTTTATGTGTGACAGTAATTTACTCTGCATAGCTGAGCTTTATGTGTGACAGTAATTTACTCTTGCATAGCTGAGCTTTTATGTGTGACAGTAATGTACTCTTGCATAGCTGAGCTTATGTGTGACAGCACTTACTCTTGCATGGCTGAGCTTTATGTGTGACAGTAATTTACTCTTGCATAGCTGAGCTTTATGTGTGACAGTAATTTACTCTTGGGTATTAGCTGAGCTTTATGTGTGACAGTAATTTACTCTTTGCATAGCTGAGCTTTGAGTGACAGCAATTTACTCTTGCATAGCTGAGCTTTATGTGTGACAGTAATTTACTCTTGCATGGCTGAGCTTTATGTGTGACAGTAATTTATTGCATAGCTGAGCTTTATGTGTGACAGTCAACTTTACTCTTGCATAGCTGAGCTTTATGTGTGACAGCACTTTACTCTGCATATTGAGCTTTATGTGACAGTAATTTACTCTTGCATGGCTGAGCTTTATGTGTGACATAATTTACTCTTGCATAGCTGAGCTTTATGTGTGACAGTAATTTACTCTTGCATAGCTGAGCTTTATGTGTGACAGTAATTTACTCTTGCATAGCTGAGCTTTATGTGTGACAGTAATTTACTCTTGCATGGCTGAGCTTTATGTGTGACAGTAATTTACTCTTGCATAGCTGAGCTTTATGTGTGACAGTAATTTACTCTTGCATAGCTGAGCTTTATGTGTGACAGTAATTTACTCTTGCATAGCTGAGCTTTATGTGTGACAGTGGTTTGTATCTGCATTGCTCCTGTTCTATCACATGACCTTATAACAGTAGTTAGGCTCTGTCACATGACCTTATAACAGTAGTTAGGCTCTGTCACATGACCTTATAACAGTAGTTAGGCTCTGTCACATGACCTTATAACAGTAGTTAGGCTCTGTCACATGACCTTATAACAGTAGTTAGGCTCTGTCACATGACCTTATAACAGTAGTTAGGCTCTGTCACATGACCTTATAACAGTAGTTAGGCTCTGTCACATGACCTTATAACAGTAGTTAGCTCTGTCACATGACCTTATAACAGTAGTTAGGCTCTGTCACATGACCTTATAACAGTAGTTAGGCTCTGTCACATGACCTTATAACAGTAGTTAGCTCTGTCCCATGACCTTTAAAACAGTGAATTAGCTCTGTCACATGACCTTATAACAGTAGTGCCAGGGCTCTGTCACATGACCTTATAACAGTAGTTAGGCTCTGTCACATGACCTTATAACAGTAGTTAGGCTCTGTCACATGACCTTATAACAGTAGTTAGCTCTGTCACATGACCTTATAACAGTAGTTAGGCTCTGTCATGACCTTATAACAGTAGTTAGGCTCTGTCACATGACCTTATAACAGTAGTTAGCTCTGTCACATGACCTTATAACAGTAGTTAGCTCTGTCACATGACCTTATAACAGTAGTTAGGCTCCTGTCACATGACCTTATAACAGTAGTTTAGCTCTATGTAATATCTAAGCTTCATTCCTGGCAGACTGGTTTTGGCTCTGAAGCAGAGGTTCTACCTACATATGAATCTGTGGCTATGTACTGGGAGGCTAGGAGGCTGGGAGACTGGTTGCGTGTGAGTGTGAGTTTGTGAGTGGGAGTGGGAGCTAACTAATCTGACTTAATTACGTAAGGCTGAGGATCAAAGCCAGCATGCTGCCAGTCTAGTAAACTTTACAGACAAACAATGCTATATGGGTCACTGTGTGTGTGTGTGTGTGTGTGTGATAATAATAATGTAATAATGTGTAATATGTGCGTGTGTGCGTATGTAATAATGTGCGTGTGTGCGTGTGTGTGTGTTGTCTGTGTGTATGTGTGTGTGTGTGTGTGTGTGTGTGTGTGTGTGTGTGAGATGGAACAGCAGGAGGAGAGATGGAACAGCAGGAGGAGAGAGGGAACAACAGGAGGAGTGAGGGAACAACAGGAGGAATAGAGGAACAACAGGAGGAGAGAGGGGAACTGCAGGATGAGAAAAGGAACAACGAAATGAAGAGAGGAAACAACAGGAAGAGAGGGAACAACAAGAGGAGAGAGGAACAACAGAGGAGAAAAGGAACAACAGGAGGAGAGAGGGAACAACAGGAGGAGAGGAGGGAACAACAGGAGGAGAGAGGGAAAACAAACAGGAGATGAGAACAGCAGGAGGAGAGAGGGAACAACAGGAGAAAAGGAACAACGGGAGGAGGAAACAACAGGAAGAGAGAGGGAACAAACAAGAGGAGAGAGGGAACAACAGAAGGAAAGAGAACAGCAGGAGGAGAGAGGGAATGAGCAGGAGAGAGAGGGAACAGCAGGAGGAGAGATGGAACAGCAGAGGAGAGAGGGAACTGGAAGAGGAGAGAGAGAACAAACAGGAGGAGAGAGAGAGGGAACAGCAGGAGGAGAGATGGAACAACAGGAGGAGAGAGGAACTGCAGAGGAGAAAGGAACAGCAGGAGGAGAGAGGGAACAGTAGGAGGAGGAGGGAAACAACAGGAGGAGATAAAAACAACAGGAGGAGAGAGAGAACAACAAGAGGAGAGGGAACAACAGGAGGAGAAAGAGAACAGCAGGAGGAGAGGGAACAGCAGGAGACAGAGGAACAGCAGGAGGAGAGATGGAAGTAGCAGGAGGAGAGAGGGAACAACAAGAGGAGAGAGAACAACAGGAGGAGAGAGGGAACAGCAGGAGGAGAGATGGAACAGCAGGAGAGAGAGAGGGAACTGCAGGAGGAGAAAGATAACAGCAGGAGGAGAGAGGGAACAGTAGGAGGAGAGGGAACAACAGGAGGAGAGAGGAACAACAGGAGGAGAGAGGAGAACAACAGAGAGAGAGGGAACAACAGAGGAGAGAGGGAACAACAGGAGGAGAGAGGGAACAACAGGAGGAGAGTGGAACAACAGGAGGAGAAAAGGAACAACGGGAGGAGAGGGAACAGCAGGAGGAGAGGGAACAGCAGGAGGAGAGAGGGAACAACAGGAGGAGAAGGGGGAACAACAGGAGGAGAGAGGGAAACAACGGGGAGGAGAGAGGGAACAACGGAGGAGAGAGGGAACAACAGGAGGAGAGAGGAACAACGGAGGAGAAGGAGGAGGAACAACAGGAGGAGAGAGGAACAACAGGAGGAGAAAAGGAACAACGGGAGGAGAGAGGAAACAAGGGGAGGAACAGAAGAGAGAGGCAACAACAGGAGGAGAGAGGGAACAACAGGAGGAGAGAGGGAACAACAGGAGGAGAGAGGG
The DNA here is from genome assembly GCF_021184085.1 of Oncorhynchus gorbuscha. Classification (NCBI taxonomy): domain Eukaryota; kingdom Metazoa; phylum Chordata; class Actinopteri; order Salmoniformes; family Salmonidae; genus Oncorhynchus; species Oncorhynchus gorbuscha. Next base: position 4,632 of record NW_025753681.1, on the reverse strand, counting down.
AAACAACAGGAGGAGAGAGGAACAACGGAGGAGAGGGAACAACGGAGGAGAAAAGGAACAACGGAGGAGAGAGAAACAGCAGGAAGAGAGATGGAACAGCAGAGGAGAGGGAACAGCAGGAGGAGAGAGAGGGAACCGCAGGGAGGAGAGAGAGAACAACAGGAGGAGAGGAACAACAGGAGGAGAGGGAACTGCAGGAGGAGAAAAGGAACAACGGGAGGAGAGATGGAACAGCAGGAGGAGAGGAGGGAACCGCAGGAGGAGAGGGAACAACAGGAGGAGAGGGAACAACAGGAGGAGAGAGGGAACAGCAGGAGGAGAGATGGAACAGCAGGAGGAGAGAGGGAACCGCAGGGAGGAGAGAGAGAACAACAGGAGGAGAGAGGGAACAACAGGAGTAGAGAGGGAACAACAGGAGGAGAGAGGGAACAGCAGGAGGAGAGATGGAACAGCAGGAGGAGAGATGGAACAACAGGAGGAGAGAGGGAACAACGGGAGGAGAGAGGGAACAGGGAGGAGAGAGGAACAGCAGGAGGGAGAGAGAGGGAACAACCAGGAGGAAGAGGAACTCTGGGGAGGAGAGAGGAACAACAGGAGGACAGATGGAACAACAGGAGGAGAAGGGAACAACAGAGGAGGAAGAGGAACATCAGGAGGAGAGAGGGAACAACAGGAGGAGAAAAGGAACAACGGGAGGAGAGAGGGAACAACAGGAAGAGAGAGGGAACAACAAGAGGAGAGAGGGAACAACAGGAGGAGAAAGAGAACAGCAGGAGGAGAGAGGGAACAGCAGGAGATGAGAGGGAACAGCAGGAGGAGAGATGGAACAGCAGGAGGAGAGAGGGAACCGCAAGAGGAGAGAGAGAACAACAGGAGGAGAGAGGGAACAGCAGGAGGAGAGATGGAACAGCAGGAGGAGAGAGGGAACTGCAGGAGGAGAAAGATAACAGCAGGAGGAGAGAGGGAACAGTAGGAGGAGAGAGGGAACAACAGGAGGAGATAGGGAACAACAGGAGGAGAGAGAGAACAACAGGAGGAGAGAGGGAACAACAGGAGGAGAGAGGGAACAGCAGGAGGAGAGAGGGAAACAACAGGAGGAGAGAGGGAACAACAGGAGGAGAAAAGGAACAACGGGAGGAGATAGGGAACAGCAGGAGGAGAGAGGAACAATGGGAGGAAGAGGGAACAACAGGAGGAGATAGGAACAACAGATGGGAGGAGAGAGAGAACAACAGGAGAGAGAGGAACAACAGGAGGAGAGGGGAACAACAGGAGGGAGAGAGGGAAACAACAGAGGGAGGAGGGAACAACAGGAGGAGAAAAGGAACAACGGGAGGAGGGAACAACAGGAGAGAGATGGAAACGTTATGAGGAGAGAGGGAAACAACAGGAGGAGAGAGGAACAACAGGAGGAGAGAGGAACAACAGAGGAGAAGAGGGAACGGAGGAGAGGGGAACAACGAGAGAGGAGACTCATGGAGAGGAAAAGACAACGGGAGGAAGAGGGAACAACAGGAAGAAGATCGAACAACCCAGGAGGAGAGAGAGGAACAACAGGAGGAGAGAGGGAACCGCAGGAGGAGAGAGAGAACAACAGGAGGAGAGAGGGAACAGCAGGAGGAGAGAGGGAACTGCAGGAGGAGAAAAGGAACAACGGGAGGAGAGATGGAACAGCAGGAGGAGAGAGGGAACCGCAGGAGGAGAGAGAGAACAACAGGAGGAGAGAGGGAACAACAGGAGGAGAGAGGGAACAGCAGGAGGAGAGATGGAACAGCAGGAGGAGAGAGGGAACCGCAGGAGGAGAGAGAGAACAACAGGAGGAGAGAGGGAACAACAGGAGTAGAGAGGGAACAACAGGAGGAGAGAGGGAACAGCAGGAGGAGAGATGGAACAGCAGGAGGAGAGATGGAACAACAGGAGGAGAGAGGGAACAACGGGAGGAGAGAGGGAACAGCAGGAGGAGAGAGGGAACAGCAGGAGGAGAGAGGGAACTGCAGGAGGAGAGAGGGAACAGCAGGAGGACAGATGGAACAGCAGGAGGAGAGAGGGAACAGCAGGAGGAGAGAGGGAACAGCAGGAGGAGAGAGGGAACAGCAGGAGGAGAGAGGGAACAACGGGAGGAGAGAGGGAACAGCAGGAGGACAGATGGAACAGCAGGAGGAGAGAGGGAACAGCAGGAGGAGAGAGGGAACAGCAGGAGGAGAGAGGGAACATCAGGAGGAGAGATGGAACAATAGGAGGAGAGAGAGAACAACAGGAGGAGAGAGGGAACATCAGGAGAAGAGATGGAACAGCAGGAGTGGAAAGGGAACAACAGGAAGAGAGAGGGAACAGCAGGAGGAGAGAGGGAACAACAGGAGGAGAGAGGGAACAGCAGGAGGAGAGAGGGAACAACAGGAGGAGAGAGGGAACAACAGGAGGAGAGAGGGAACAACAGGAGGAGAGAAGGAACAACGGGAGGAGAGAGGGAACAGCAGGAGGAGAGATGGAACAGCAGGAGGAGAGAGGGAACAGCAGGAGGAGAGAGGGAACATCAGGAGGAGAGAGGGAACATCAGGAGGAGAGAGGGAACAGTAGGAGGACAGATGGAACAGCAGGAGGAGAGAGGGAACAGCAGGAGGACAGATGGAAACAGCAGGAGGAGAGAGGGAACAGCAGGAGGACAGATGGAAACAGCAGGAGGAGAGAGGGAACAGCAGGAAGAGAGAGGGAACAGCAGGATGAGAGAGGGAACAACAGGAGGAGAGAGGGAACAGCAGGAGGAGAGAGGGAACAACAGGAGGAGAGAGGGAACAACAGGAGGAGAGAGGGAACAACAGGAGGAGAGAAGGAACAACGGGAGGAGAGAGGGAACAGCAGGAGGAGAGATGGAACAGCAGGAGGAGAGAGGGAACAGCAGGAGGAGAGAGGGAACATCAGGAGGAGAGAGGGAACATCAGGAGGAGAGAGGGAACAGTAGGAGGACAGATGGAACAGCAGGAGGAGAGAGGGAACAGCAGGAGGACAGATGGAAACAGCAGGAGGAGAGAGGGAACAGCAGGAGGACAGATGGAAACAGCAGGAGGAGAGAGGGAACAGCAGGAGGAGAGAGGGAACAACAGGAGGAGAGAGGGAACAACAGGAGGAGAGAGGGAACAACAGGAGGAGAGAGGGAACAGCAGGAGGAGAGAGGGAACAACAGGAGGAGAGAGGGAACAGCAGGAGGAGAGAGGGAACAACAGGAGGAGAGAGGGAACAACAGGAGGAGAGAGGGAACAACAGGAAGAGAGAGGGAACAGCAGGAGGAGAGAGGAAACAACAGGAGGAGAGAGGGAACAACAGGAGGAGAGAGGGAACAACAAGAGGAGAGAGGGAACAACAGGAGGAGAAAGAGAACAGCAGGAGGAGAGAGGGAACAGCAGGAGATGAGAGGGAACAACAGGAGCAGAGCGGGAACAACAGGAGGAGAGAGGGAACAACAGGAGGAGAGAAGGAACAACGGGAGGAGAGAGGGAACAGCAGGAGGAGAGATGGAACAGCAGGAGGAGAGAGGGAACAGCAGGAGGAGAGAGGGAACATCAGGAGGAGAGAGGGAACATCAGGAGGAGAGAGGGAACAGTAGGAGGACAGATGGAACAGCAGGAGGAGAGAGGGAACAGCAGGAGGACAGATGGAAACAGCAGGAGGAGAGAGGGAACAGCAGGAGGACAGATGGAAACAGCAGGAGGAGAGAGGGAACAGCAGGAGGAGAGAGGGAACAGTAGGAGGAGAGAGGGAACAGCAGGAGGAGAGAGGGAACAGTAGGAGGACAGATGGAAACAGCAGGAGGAGAGAGGGAACAGCAGGAGGAGAGAGGGAACATCAGGAGGAGAGAGGGAACAGTAGGAGGACAGAGGGAACAGTAGGAGGACAGATGGAACAGCAGGAGGAGAGAGGGAACAGCAGGAGGACAGATGGAAACAGCAGGAGGAGAGAGGGAACAGCAGGAGGACAGATGGAAACAGCAGGAGGAGAGAGGGAACAGCAGGAGGAGAGAGGGAACAGTAGGAGGAGAGAGGGAACAGCAGGAGGAGAGAGGGAACAACAGGAGGGGAAAGGGAACAACAGGAAGAGAGAGGGAACAACAGGAGGGGAAAGGGAACAACAGGAAGAGAGAGGGAACAACAGGAGGAGAGAGGGAACAACAGGAGGAGAGAGGGAACAACAGGAAGAGAGAGGGAACAGCAGGAAGAGAGAGGGAACAACAGGAAGAGAGAGGGATCAACAAGAGGAGAGAGGGAACAACAGGAGGAGAAAGAGAACAGCAGGAGGAGAGAGGGAACAGCAGGAGATGAGAGGGAACAACAGGAGGAGAGAGGGAACAACAGGAGGAGAGAAGGAACAACGGGAGGAGAGAGGGAACTGCAGGAGGAGAGATGGAACAGCAGGAGGAGAGAGGGAACAGCAGGAGGAGAGAGGGAACATCAGGAGGAGAGAGGGAACAGCAGGAGGGAGAGGGAACAGTAGGAGGACAGATGGAACAGCAGGAGGAGAGAGGGAACAGCAGGAGGAGAGATGGAAACAGCAGGAGGAGAGAGGGAACAGCAGGAGGAGAGAGGGAACAGCAGGAGGAGAGAGGGAACAGTAGGAGGAGAGAGGGAACAGCAGGAGGAG
>NW_025753680.1:0-10290 GCF_021184085.1 Oncorhynchus gorbuscha | reverse complement strand
ACACGTCAAATCAGTTTCCTTGATCTTTTGATATTTGTGAGGACTATGACCTATGCACAGATCTTTACAGGAAACTGATAGCTGTCACACGCCTCCCTTGAAACACCGTTATAACCAATTCTGTTGAATCAGAAGAACCTGCAAGAAACAACCACACATTGACTTTGATCTGAAACGATTCCTGGGATTATTGTGTTTTTGTAAATAATATTGTGTTTAATTATGATGAAAATGTATCTATGATCGTCTGATATCCATTCAAGCTTTTTTTAATATGTATTATGGATATTTCTAAATTGACCAATGATATCATGCCACATGGCATGCCACATGCCATGATATCATGATTACAAACACCTGCACAAGTCCAATGAAATCCTGAAGACAGCTTGCTGTTGAAACGTTGGTGAATAATACATGATTGCGTCAGAGCTCTTAGGTCGGCAGCTTCTCCTTGTCTTCTGAAGTTTCCATAGCGACTCACAGTAAAGTGCATGAATACATCTTTGTGAACATGGTATATAGTGCATAGTGCATGAATACATCTTTGTGAACATGGTATATAGTGCATAGTGCATGAATACATCTTTGTGAACATGGTATATAGTGCATAGTGCATGAATACATCTTTGTGAACATGGTATATAGTGCATAGTGCATGAATACATCTTTGTGAACATGGTATATAGTGCATAGTGCATGAATACATCTTTGTGAACATGGTATATAGTGCATAGTGCATGAATACATCTTTGTGAACATGGTATATAGTGCATAGTGCATGAATACATCTTTGTGAACATGGTATATAGTGCATCGTGCATGAATACATTTTACAAAGGGGTGGTCACGGGAATCAAACCCACTATGCTGCATTTACGGTCCACCTAAAAATACTTTTGTCCACATACAACAATCACGTTAAAACACTGTTTTTCTTTGATGAATTGGTAACACTTCATTTGAACTGTTTAAATATAGGATGTACATTTCAAACAAAGTGTTTTCCAGAAAAATAAATACATTGAAAGCTAAAGCTATCTCAGAGTAATAATTGGTGTTAACTGTTTACTGTAAACAGCATGACCTTAGTTTGATACTCAAAAAGAGCTAACACTTTACTTGACACCCAGCGTCATAACATGTCATAACAGATGACATAACATGTCATAACAGCTGACATAACTGTTAATAACCTGTCATAATATGGTCATAACACTGTCATGACACATATATTTAGACCTGTTATGACATATATTGAGTTATTTTATGGCTGGTTATGACACCTATATTGGAGTGTTAAAATCCACAAAGCAAAACATTCCATTACACCATAGCCTACGTGTCAACAGGATGTTTATATTATATATTTAATTGCCCATATTAAATTACAATTGTACTGTAATTACGTACAGATTGCACCTATCCCAGTTCTCTGTTTCTGGTGACTGGGATGAATGTAGGAGCAGATTTCAGGAGCAGGACAAGACACCCTCTATTAGACTGATGACAGACATAAGGACATGTACGTGACAGGCCTATCTGGATTATATGATTATGATAATGCTGGTCATAATGCTTCTTGACAGTGACAGTGTATTTTCTTCATTTTATTTAAAATATGTTGAAAAAAAAATGTCTGTAAAAAATTATTTACAGCATCAACAAAGGACTTAGGAAACTTTCAAACGAAAGAGAACTTCTTGGCAGGGAAAAATACATGTGAATAAATGTGGGTTTTGACACTCTTATATAGGTGTCATTAACCAGCCATAAAATAACGCAATATGTCACAACAGATGTAAGTATATGGGTCATGACAGTGTTATGACCATATTATGACAGGTTATGTCAGCTGTTATGACCATATTATGACAGGTTATGTCAGCTGTTATGACCATATTATGACAGGTTATGTCAGCTGTTATGACATATTATGACATGGTTAGGACCGTGTCATAACATGTTATGACACTGGTGTCAAGTAAAGTGCAACCAGAAAGATCATTTCTGGTCTTTCCTCCAGTACGTTGCTGCAAACAATTAATCTTTTATTTATATTCCTTGTGTCAGCAATTCTTCTCATCGCCTCATTTGTTGAATAATTAATATAGTTTGCCGTATTCTCACAACAATGTTATCTGATAATGGAACTCATGAACATAGCTTATTTAACATTATGAATGTTCACCAACAGATTTGCAGCTTCATTTAGAGAAAACGATAAGACAAATGAACCATTCAAAATCATATACACTGAAAGACTAAAGGCTTCATCACCTTGCTACTTTGTTGCACCTTAATCTCCTCTAGTAGCTCCAGAAAACATCTCTAGTAGCTCCAGAAAACATCTCCTCAGAAGTACATCTCCTATAGTAGCTCCAGAAAACATCTCCTCTAGTAGCTCCAGAAATCATCTCCTCTAGTAGCTCCAGAAAACATCTCCTAGTAGCTCAGAAAACATCTCCTATAGTAGCTCCAGAAAACATCTCCTCTAGTAGCTCCAGAAAACATCTCCTCTAGTAGCTCCAGAAAACATCTCCTCTAGTAGCTCCAGAAAACATCTCCTCTAGTAGCTCCAGAAAACATCCCCTCTAGTAGCTCCAGAAAACATCCCCTCTAGTAGCTCCAGAAAACATCTCCTCTAGTAGCTCCAGAAAACATCTCCTCTAGTAGCTCCAGAAAACATCTCCTCTAGTAGCTCCAGAAAACATCCCCTCTAGTAGCTCCAGAAAACATTGATCTGAAGCTCTTGTCACTATAGTACTTTGTACTGCATTGGTGCATTGTGTTTCTGGGTTTTGCTCGTATCATGTTGTTTTCAGTTCTCCTCTGTAAAAGGGATTCTCAAATCTCAACGTAATCTCCTGATTAAACAAAGGAAACAAAAGTGGAATGCCGTGCTTGTACTTACTGTAGAGGATGGTGCCCTGTGTAGCTCTGGTTTTGACAGTCAGATACAGGGTAACAGTGGTGTCTTTGGCAGGGTGAGAGGGATCCGCGCTGGCACCAGGAGACTGCAGCAGAGCGCCAAGGGGAGGCAGCTCCAGGTACGACGTGCCGTTGAAAGAGGGGATGAATATTGTGGTATCTGAAATGAAAAACATTCATTATAAAATTATTCTTGACTTGAATGAAATCAAACAACATTATATTAAATATCCCTGTAACATTACATACAGCATGACTAAAACTAATGGGTCATTATTCTATATTAAAACATCCCCGTAACATCACATACAGCAGGACTAAAACTAATGGGTCATTATTCTATATTAAAACATCCCAGTGACATCACATACAGCAGGACTAAAACTAATAGGTCATTATTCTATATTAAAACATCCCCGTGACATCACATACAGCAGGACTAAAACTAATAGGTCATTATTCTATATTAAAACATCCCCGTGACATCACATACAGCAGGACTAAAACTAATGGGTCATTATTCTATATTAAAACGTCCAATGACATCACATACAGCAGGACTAAAACTAATAGGTCATTATTCTATATTAAAACATCCGTGACATCACATACAACGGGACTAAAACTAATAGGTCATTATTCTATATTAAACATCCCATGACATCACATACAGCAGGACTAAAACTAATGGGTCATTATTCTATATTAAAACATCCCATTGACACATCACATACAACAGGACTAAACTAATAGGTCATTATTCTATGTAAAACATCCCAGTGACATCACATACAGCAGGACTAAAACTAAAACTAGGTCATTATTCTATGTTAAAACATCCCACGTGACATCACATACAGCAGGACTAAAACGAATAGGTCATTATTCTATATTAAAACATCCCCGTGACATCACACATACAGCAGGACTAAAACTAATAGGTCATTATTCTATATTCAAAAAACATCCCGTGACATCACATACAGCAGGACTAAAACTAACGGGTCATTATTCTATATCAAAAACATCTCATGACATCACATACAGCAGGTGTAACATCCTCGTATGAAGAAGTGGAACAAACGTAGCGTGGTAGGCTCATGATAAATTTAATCCTCAAAACACTCGAACAAAATAACAAAAAGGGAAAACTGAAATGGTCTGTAAGGTACAGACACTAAACAGAAAACAACTACCAGCAAAACCCAAGCGAAAAGGACAACTTATATATGATCCAGAATCAGAGACAACGCCTCTGATTGGGGAACCACATCAACATAGAAATAAAAGAAACTAGAATGCCCACCCTAGTCACCCTGGCCTAACCAAAATAGAGAATAAAAACCTCTCTATGGCCAGGGCGTGACAGTACACCCCAAAGGTGCGGACTCGGGCCACAAAAGGGAAGCTCCGGGTGGGCATCCCTTCACGGCGGTAGCTCTGGTGCGGGACATAGACCCCTCCGCCCGCAGATCCTCCGCTTTGGTGGCGGCCCTGGTGCATGGACCTTCACTGGAGGAACCAGACCACCGTCATCGACGGAGGACCGGACTGGGGACCGTCGCTGCAGGCCCCGGACTGGGGACCGTCGCTGAAGGCCCCGGACTGGGGACCGACTCCGGACTGAGGACCACCGCTGGAGGTTCTGGACAGTGGCCCGTTGTTGGAGGTTCCGGACTGTGAAACGTCAATGGAAGCTCTGGACTGGGAACTGTCACCAGAAGCTCTGGACTGGGAACTGTTGCCGGAAGCTCTGGCCTGTGGAGGCGCACTGGAGGCCTGATACGTGGGACCGGTACAGGTGGCACCGGGCTGAAGACACGCACCTCAGGGCGCGAGTGTGGGGATGAGGCACAGGATGTACTGGACTGTGGAGCGCACCTGGAGGTCTGGAGCGTAGAGCTGGCACAACCCGTCCTGGCTGGATGTTTATTTTCGCCCTGCAAATGGGAGGGCACTGGCACAGACACACTGGGCTGTGCAGATGCACCGGAGACACAGTACGCAGAGCCGGCGCAGGATATCCTGGTCCAAGGAGGTGTACTGGAGACCAGGAGCGCTGAGCCGGCACCATCCATCCTGGCTGGATGCCCATTCTAGCCCAGCAAATGCGGGGAGCTGGAATAGAGCACACCGGGCTAGAATGCGCTCCACCGCATAACACGGTGCGTGACCAGTAACACGCTACCACAGCAAGCACGAGTCTCCGACCTGACTCATGCAATCTCCTCACTTCTCCCCCAAAAATCTTGGGGCTGCCTCTCGGGCTTCTGTGCCAGTCGTGTACCCTCATATCGACACCATTCCTCCTGTGCTATCTCCACCTGCTTCCATGGCAGGGTCTTGTCCCATGGCAGGGTCTTGTCCCCATGGCAGGGTCTCCTCCCAGGTCCAGGATGTCCTCCACTCCTCTGTCTCCCGGGACCAAGATGTCCACTCCTTTTAGCACGCTGGTTGGTCCTTTCTGGTGGGTTGTTCTGTCACGGCCGTCATAAGAGGAGACCAAGGTGCAGGGTGGTAAGTGAACATAACTCTTTAATAAAAGAGGGAACACTGAACAGAACTAAACAAAACAAGAAAACAACCGTGAAGCAATATGGCTAGTGCAGAATCTAGGCAACTAAACAAAGAATAACAACCCACAAAATAACCAAGGAATATGGCTACCTAAATATGGTTCCCAATCAGAGACAAATGAAAACAGCTGCCTCTGATTGAGAACCAATAAGGCAACCATAGACATATAAACACCTAGATATGTAGAAAAAACCTTGAGACATCCAAAAACCCATAGACAATACAAAATTAAACAAACCACCCTTGTCACACCCTGACCTAACTAAATAATAAAGAAAACAAAGATGATAATCAGGTGACTGACACTACTCTAGATGTGGGATAATAAAGACTCTACTCTAGATATGTGGGTTAATAAAGACTCTACTCTACTTTAGATATGTGTTAATAAAGACTCTGCTCTAGAAATATGTGGGATAATAAAGACTCTACTCTAGATATGTGGGTTAATAAAGACTCTACTCTAGATATATGGGTTAATAAAGACTCTACTCTAGATATGTGGGATAATAAAGACACTACTCTAGATATGTGGGATAATAAAGACTCTACTCTACTCTAGATATGTGGGATAATAAAGACTCTACTCTACTCTAGATATGTGGGATAATAAAGACTCTACTCTACTCTAGATATATGGGATAATAAAGACTCTACTCTACTCTAGATATATGGGTTAATAAAGTCTCTACTCTAGATATGTGGGATAATAAAGACTCTACTCTAGATATGTGGTATAATAAAGACTCTACTCTACTCTAGATATGTGGGATAATATAGACTCTACTCTAGATATATGGGTTAATAAAGACTCTGCTCTACTTTAAATATGTGGGATAATAAAGACTCTGCTCTACTTTAAATATGTGGGATAATAAAGACGCTACTGTACTCTAGATATGTGGGATAATAAAGACTCTGCTCTACTTTAAATATGTGGGATAATAAAGACTTTACTCTAGATATATGGGATAATAAAAACTCTGCTCTACTTTAAATATGTGGGATAATAAAGACTCTACTCTACTCTAGATATCTGGGATAATAAAGACTACTATAGATATATGGGATAATAAAGACTCTACTCTAGATATGTGGGATAACAAAGACTCTACTCTACTCTAGATATGTGGGATAATAAAGACTCTACTCTAGATATGTGGGATAACAAAGACTCTACTACTCTAGATATGTGGGATAATAAAGACTACTCTAGATATATGGGATAATAAAGACTCTACTCTACTCCAAATATGTGGGATAATAAAGACTACACTATAGATATATGGGATAATAAAGACTCTACTCTACTCCAAATATGTGGGATAATAAAGACTCTACTCTACTCCAAATATGTGGGATAATAAAGACTTTACTCTACTCTAGATATCTGGGATAATAAAGACTACTATAGATAATAAAGACTAGGATAATAAAGACTCTACTCTAGATATAAAGACTTTACTCTACTCTAGGGATAATAAAGACTACTATAGATATATAGGATAATAAAAGACAAAGATAACTACTCTACTCTAGATATGTGGGATAATAAAGACTCTACTCTACTCTAGATATCTGGGATAATAAAGACTACTATAGATATATGGGATAATAAAGACTCCACTCTAGATATGTGGGATAACAAAGACTCTACTCTACTCTAGATATGTGGGATAATAAAGACTCTACTCTAGATATATGGGATAACAAAGACTCTACTCTACTCTAGATATGTGGGATAATAAAGACTACTCTAGATATGTGGGATAACAAAGACTCTACTCTACTCTAGATATATGGGATAATAAAGACTCTACTCTAGATATGTGGGATAATAAAGACTCTAATCTAGACATGCCACTCACCCATTAGACAACACTATCATCAAGCTGAGCTCAGAAGACCATTGTATCTATAGCTTTAACTGTTTTCATTCACACCTATTTACAACCTAGTTTTATGATATTTCTGTCTCTTACCCTAAACATGCTATGTGACATAACGAATATGTCAGATCAGGTGACATATAACTAACTACATTGGGAGACAACTAGCTAGCTTAGCTTAAATGTGTGGCTCTCAGTTTAGCAACATACCTCATAATTGTGAGCACCAGGAGCGTCCGTGTAGCCTCTCCCAACTACATTGGTTAAATGACACTATTTTGCCATATTCTAATAAGAGCATGTTGTATATAGTTCATAGTGAGTGATGAGTCCAGAGACGAGACGAGGACAATTACCATCTGGTTAGCACTCTATTTCTCTGAGCTATTTAATCAGCTTTTCTTCAGCTCATTTAATCAGCTCATCAGATAAGTATATTACATGAACATATTCTAGAAGGTTATCAATCATGAACAACTCCTAGTAGAATAAAGCAGTTTTGGAAATACTCCTAGTATATTACAGTGAACATACTCCTAGTGAACATACTCCTAGTATATTACAGTGAACATACTCTAGTATAGTACAGTGAACATACTCCTAGTATATTACAGTGAACATACTCCTAGTATATTGAACATACTCCTAGTATAGACAGTGAACATACTCCTAGTATATTACAGTGAACATACTCCTAGTATATTACAGTGAACATACTCCTAGTATAGTACAGTGAACATACTCCTAGTATATTACAGTGAACATACTCCTAGTATATTACAGTGAACATACTCCTAGTATATTACAGTGAACATACTCCTAGTATATTACAGTGAACATACTCCTAGTATATTACAGTGAACATACTCCTAGTATATTACAGTGAACATACTCCTAGTATAGTACAGTGAACATACTCTAGTATATTACAGTGAACATACTCCTAGTATAGTACAGTGAACATATTCCTAGTATATTACAGTGAACATACTCCTAGTATATTACAGTGAACATACTCTAGTATATTACAGTGAACATACTCCTAGTATATTACAGTGAACATACTCCTAGTATATTACAGTGAACATACTCCTAGTATATTACAGTGAACATACTCCTAGTATATTACAGTGAACATACTCCTAGTATATTACAGTGAACATACTCCTAGTATATTACAGTGAACATACTCCTAGTATAGTACAGTGAACATACTCCTAGTATATTACAGTGAACATACTCCTAGTATATTACAGTGAACATACTCCTAGTATATTACAGTGAACATACTCCTAGTATAGTACAGTGAACATACTCTAGTATAGTACAGTGAACATACTCCTAGTATAGACAGTGAACATACTCCTAGTATATTACAGTGAACATACATATTACAGTGAACATACTCCTAGTATAGTACAGTGAACATACTCTAGTATATTACAGTGAACATACTCCTAGTATATTACAGTGAACATACTCCTAGTATATTACAGTGACAGTGAACATACTCCTAGTATATTACAGTGAACATACTCCTAGTATATTACAGTGAACATACTCCTAGTATATTACAGTGAACATACTCCTAGTATAGTACAGTGAACATACTCCTAGTATAGTACAGTGAACATACTCCTAGTATAGTACAGTGAACATACTCCTAGTATAGTACAGTGAACATACTCCTAGTATAGTACAGTGAACATACTCCTAGTATATTACAGTGAACATACTCCTAGTATAGTACAGTGAACATACATATTCTAGTATAGTACAGTGAACATACTCTAGTATAGTACAGTGAACATACAGTGAACCTAGTATAGTACAGTGAACATACTCCTAGTATAGTACAGTGAACATACTCCTAGTATATGAACATACAGTGAACATACTCCTAGTATAGTACAGTGAACATACTCCTAGTATAGTACAGTGAACATACTCCTAGTATAGTACAGTGAACATACTCCTAGTATAGTACAGTGAACATACTCCTAGTATATTACAGTGAACATACTCCTAGTATAGTACAGTGAACATACTCCTAGTATAGTACAGTGAACATACTCCTGTTTTTTTATTATTTATTGTTTTTTATTACACATTCCTCTGACTTTTTTCCATCACCACAAAAATATAACTGCAATAATCTATAATCTAAGCAATTGGCTAAAAGAAATAAGATAAAATGTTCAGAAAAAGCTCTCCTTCCCTCTCACTGTCCCCTCTTCCCACCCTGACAGTTAGGCTATGAGCAGTCAGAAGGGCCCAGTCAGGTCTGCCTGGCCGCTGTGTTATCTCCCCAGAGGATGACAGAGGGTGATGACTTTAACAGGGTCTGGATGGAGGGGGGCAGAGTAGAGGGGGATGACTAACAGGGATGGAGGGGGCTGGAGGAGAGGGTGATGACTTTAACAGGGTCTGGATGGAGGGGGGCAGAGTAGGGGGATGACTCAGGGATGGAGGGGCTGGAGGAGAGGGTGATGACTTTAACAGGGTCTGGGAGGTTGGAGAAGAGGGTGATGACTTTAACAGGGTCTGGATGGAGGGGGGAAGAGAGGGTGATGACTTTAACATGGGCAGGTTGGAGGGGGCAGAGTGGGGATGACTAACAGGGGCTGGAGGAGAGGGTGATGACTTTAACAGGGTCTGGATGGAGGGGGCTGGAAGAGAGGGTGATGACTTTAACATGGGCAGGTTGGAGGGGGGCAGAGTAGAGGGGGATGGAGGGGGGGCTGGAGGGAGAGGGTGATGACTTTAACATGGTCTGGATGGAGGGGGGCAGAGCTGGAGGAGAGGGTGATGACTTTAACATGGTCTGGATGGGAGGGGGCTGAGAGGAGAGGGTGATGACTTTAATTAACAGGGTCTGGATGGAGGGGCTGGC
>NW_025753679.1:0-10290 GCF_021184085.1 Oncorhynchus gorbuscha | reverse complement strand
GTGTCATGCAGGTGAAAGAGGACCCAAAAGCGACTTAACAGAAACAGAGTTTATTTAAGTCCAAACAGGGAATAACAGAAATCCTCTAGACTTGTAGAGGGGAAATAACTGGAGAAGCGGCCACAGACTGCAGGTCGCTGGTAGGCGCAGGCCGTAGTCGACAGAGACACCTGCTCACACGCAGCATCTGATGAAGGCAAAAAACACGACAGGACAGGGGCGATACACAATCACAGCAAAACACGACAGGACAGGGCAAACTTAATCACAGCATGGTGAATACAATACAAGGAACCGACGGGACAGGAACGGATCACAAAGGAATAAATAGGGACTCTAATCAGGGGAAAAGGATCGGGGAACAGGTGGGGAAGATTAAATTGATTAGGGGAATAGGAACAGCTGGGAGCAGGAACGGAACGATAGAGAGAAGAGAGAGCGAGAGAGTGAGAGGGAGGGGGAGAGAGAGGGATAGAAGGAGGAAAGAACCAAATAAGACCAGCAGAGGGAAACGAATAGCATGGGGAGCACAGGGACAAGACATGATAATAAATGACAAACATGACAGTACCCCCCCACTCACCGAGCGCCTCCTGGCGCACTCGAGGAGGAATCCTCGGCAACGGAGGAAATCATCGATGAGTGAACGGTCCAGCACGTCCGAGACGGAACCCAATCCCTCTCAGGACCGTAACCCTCCCAATCCACTAGGTATTGGTGACCCGTCCCGAGAACGCATGTCCATGATCTTATGTACCTTGTAAATAGGTGCGCTCTCGACAAGGACGGGAGGGGGGAGGGAAGACGAACGGGGGTGCGAAGAAAGGGAGGCTTAACACAGGAGACATGGAAGACAGGATGGACGCGACGAAGATGTCGCCGGAAGAAGCAGTCGCACAGCCGGCTGGGATTGACGGGCCTGGGAGACACGGAACGGACAATGAACCGAGGAGTCAACTTACGAGAAGCTGTCGTAAGAGGAAGGTTATGAGTGGAAAGCCACACTCTCTGGCCGCAACAATACCTTGGACTCTAATCCTGCGTTTATTGGCGGCTCACCGTCTGTGCTCGCAAATGCAAAGTGCAGACCTCACCCTCCTCCAGGTGCGCTCCAACGTTGGACAAACGCTTGAGCGGAGGGAACGCTGGACTCGGCAAGCTGGGATGAGAACAGAGGAGGCTGGTAACCCAGACTACTCTGAAACGGAGATAACCCGGTAGCAGACGAAGGAAGCGAATTGTGAGCGTATTCTGCCCAGGGGGAGCTGTTCTGCCCAAGACGCAGGGCTTCTGAAAAGAAAGGCTGCGTAGTATGCGACCAATCGTCTGATTGGCCCTCTCTGCTTGACCGTTAGACTGGGGATGAAACCCGGAAGAGAGACTGACGGACGCACCAATCCAACGACAGAACTCCCTCAAAACTGTGACGTGAATTGCGGGCCTCTGTCTGAAACGGCGTCCTAACGGGAGGCCATGAATTCTGAATACATTCTCAATAATGATTTGTGCACGTCTCCTTAGCGGAAGGAAGTTTAGCGGGAATGAAATGTGCCGCCTTAGAGAACCTATCGACAACCGTCAGAATCACAGTCTTCCCGCAGACAAAGGCAGACCGGTAATGAAGTCTAAGGCAATGTGAGACCATGGTCGAGAAGGAATGGGGAGCGGTCTGAGACGACCGGCAGGAGGAGAGCACCCGACTTAGTCTGCGCGCAGTCCGAACAAGCAGCCACGAAACGGCGCGTGTCACGCTCCTGAGTCGGCCACCAAAAGCGCTGGCGAATAGACGCAAGAGTGCCTCGGAACACCGGGGATGACCAGCTAACTTGGCAGAGTGGCCCACTGAAGAACAGCCAGACGAGTGGAAACAGGAACGAAAAAGGAGGTTACTAGGACAAGCGCGGGCGACACAGTGTGCGTGAGTGCTTGCTTAACCTGTCTTTCAATTCCCCAGACTGTTAACCCGACAACACGCCCATAAGGAAGAATCCCTCGGGATCAGTAGAAGCCACAGAAGAACTAAACAGACGGGATAAGGCATCAGGCTTGGTGTTCTTGCTACCCGGACGGTAAGAAATCACAAACTCGAAACGAGCGAAAAACAACGCCCAACGAGCTTGACGGGCATTAAGTCGTTTGGCAGAACGGATGTACTCAAGGTTCTTATGGTCTGTCCAAACGACAAAGGAACGGTCGCCTCCAACCACTGTCGCCATTCGCCTAGGGCTAAGCGGATGGCGAGCAGTTCACGGTTACCCACATCATAGTTGCGCTCAGATGGCGACAGGCGATGAGAAAAATAAGCGCAAGGATGAACCTTATCGTCAGACTGGAAGCGCTGGATAGAATGGCTCCCACGCCTACCTCTGAAGCACAACCTCGACAATGAATTGTCTAGTGACGTCAGGAGTAACGAGGATAGGAGCGGACGTAAAACGTTCTTTTTAGGAAGATCAAAAGCTCCCTGGGCGGAACCGGACCACTTAAAACACGTCTTGACAGAAGTAAGAGCTGTGAGAGGGGCAGCAACTTGACCGAAATTACGAATGAAACGCCGATAGAAATTAGCGAAACCTAAAAAGCGCTGCAACTCGACACGTGACCTTGGAACGGGCCAATCACTGACAGCTTGGACCTTAGCGGAATCCATCTGAATGCCTTCAGCGGAAATAACGGAACCGAGAAAAGTAACGGAGGAGACATGAAAAGAGCACTTCTCAGCCTTTACGTAGAGACAATTCTCTAAAAGGCGCTGTAGAACACGTCGAACGTGCTGAACATGAATCTCGAGGACGGAGAAAAATCAGGATATCGTCAAGATAGACAAAAACAAAAATGTTCAGCATGTCTCTCAGAACATCATTAACTAATGCCTGAAAAACAGCTGGCGCATTGGCGAGACCGAACGGCAGAACCCGGTACTCAAAATGCCCTAACGGAGTGTTAAACGCCGTTTTCCACTCGTCCCCCTCTCTGATGCGCACGAGATGGTAAGCGTTACGAAGGTCCAACTTAGTAAAGCACCTGGCTCCTGCAGAATCTCGAAGGCTGATGACATAAGGGGAAGCGGATAACGATTCTTAACCGTTATGTCATTCAGCCCTCGATAATCCACGCAGGGCGCAGAGTACCGTCCTTCTTCTTAACAAAAAGAACCCCGCCCCGGCCGGAGAAGAAGAAGGCACTATGGTACCGGCGTCAAGAGACACAGACAAATAATCCTCGAGAGCCTTACGTTCGGGAGCCGACAGAGAGTATAGTCTACCTCGAGGAGGAGTGGTCCCCGGAAGGAGATCAATACTACAATCATACGACCGGTGAGGAGGAAGGGAGTTGGCTCGGGACCGACTGAAGACCGTGCGCAGATCATGATATTCCTCCGGCACTCCTGTCAAATCGCCAGGTTCCTCCTGAGAAGTAGGGACAGAAGAAACGGGAGGGATGGCAGACATTAAACACTTCACATGACAAGAAACGTTCCAGGATAGGATAGAATTACTAGACCAATTAATAGAAGGATTATGACATACTAGCCAGGATGACCCAAAACAACAGGTGTAAACGGTGAACGGAAAATCAAAAAAGAAATAGTCTCACTGTGGTTACCAGATACTGTGAGGGTTAAAGGTAGTGTCTCAAATCTGATACTGGGAAGATGACTACCATCTAAGGCGAACATGGGCGTAGGCTTATCTAACTCTCTGAAAGGAATGTCATGTTTCCGAACCCATGCTTCGTCCATGAAACAACCTCAGCCCCAGAGTCTATCAAGGCACTACATGTAGCACCGAACCGGTCCAGCGTAGGTGGACCGACAAAGTAGTACAGGACCTTGATGGAGAGACTTGAGTAGTTGCGCTCACCTGTAGCCCTCCGCTTACAGATGAGCTCTGGCTTTACTGGACATGAATTAACAAAATGTCCAGCAACTCCGCAATAGAGGCACAGGCGGTTGGTGATCCTCCGTTCCTCTCCTTATTCGAGATGCGAATCCCTCCCAGCTGCATGGGCTCAGTCTCAAAGCCAGAGGAGGGAGATGGTTGCGATGCGGAGCAGGGAAACACATGGATGCGAGCTCTCTTCCACGAGCCCGGTGACGAAGATCTACCCGTCGTTCTATGCGGATGGCGAGAGCAATCAAAGAGTCCACATCTGAAGGAACCTCCCGGGAGAGAATTCATCCTTAACCACTGCGTGAGTCCCTCCAGAAAAACGAGCGAGCAGCGCCGGCTCGTTCCACTCACTAGAGGCAGCAAGAGTGAAACTCAATGGAATAATCCGTTATGGACCGTTCACCTTGGCATAAGGGAAGCCAGGGCCCTAGAAGCCTCCCCACCAAAAACTGAACGGTCAAAAACCCGAATCATCTCCTCTTTAAAGTTCTGGAATTTGTTAGAGCAATCAGCCCTTGCCTCCCAGATAGCTGTGCCCCATTCGAGCCCGGCCAGTAAGGAGTGAAATGACGTAAGCAACCCGAGCTCTTCTCTAGAGTATGTGTTGGGTTGGAGAGAGAACACAATCTCACACTGCGTGAGAAAGGAGCGGCACTCAGTGGGCTGCCCGGAGTAGCAAGGTGGGTTATTAACCCTAGGTTCTGGAGGCTCGGCAGGCCAGGAAGTAACAGGTGGCACGAGACGTAGACTCTGGAACTGTCCAGAGAGGTCGGAAACCTGAGCGGCCAGGTTCTCCACGGCATGGCGAGCAGCAGACAATTCCTGCTCGTGTCTGCCGAGCATGGCTCCTTGGATCTCGACGGCAGTGTAACGAGCGTCTGAAGTCGCTGTCCATTCCTTGGTCGGTTCCTTCTGTCATGCAGGTGAAAGAGGACCCAAAAGCGACTAACAGAAACAGAGTTTATTTAAGTCCAAACAGGGAATAACAGAAATCCTCTAGACTTGTAGAGGGGAAATAACTGGAGAAGCGGCCACAGACTGCAGGTCGCTTCGGGTAGGCGCAGGCCGTAGTCGACAGAGACACCTGCTCACACGCAGCATCTGATGAAGGCAAAAACACGACAGGACAGGGCGATACACAATCACAGCAAAAACACGACAGGACAGGGCGAAACGCAATCACAGCATGGTGAATACAATACAAGGAACCGACGGGACAGGAACGGATCACAAAGGAATAAATAGGGACTCTAATCAGGGGAAAGGATCGGGAACAGGTGTGGGAAGATTAAATGATGATTAGGGGAATAGGAACAGCTGGGAGCAGTGGAACGATAGAGAGAAGAGAGAGCGAGAGTGAGAGAGGGAGGGGGAGAGAGAGGGATAGAAGGAGGGAAAGAACCAAATAAGACCAGCAGAGGGAAACGAATAGCATGGGGAGCACAGGGACAAGACATGATAATAAATGACAAACATGACAGATTGTGGAGGCCAGGTCATCTGATGCAGCACTCAATCCCCCTCTTTCTTAGTCAAATAGCCCTTACACAGCCTGGAGGTGTGTTTTGGGCCATTGTCCTGTTGGGAAAAAATGATAGTCCCACTAAGCGCAAACCAGATGGGATGGTGTATCGCTGCAGAATACTGTGGTAGCCATGCTGGTTAAGTGTGCCTTGAATTCTAAATGAATCACAGACAGTGTCAACAGCAAAGCACCCCCACACCATCACACCGTCTCCTCCATGCTTCACGGTGGGATCACACATGTGGAGATCATCCGTTCACGGTGGTTGGAACCAAAAATCTCAAATTTGGACTCACCAGACCAAAGGACAGATTTCCACCGGTCTAATGTCCATTGCTCATGTTTCTTGCCCCAAGCACGTCTCTTCTTATTATTGGTGTTCTTTAGTAGTGGTTTCTTTGCAGCATTTTGACCATGAAGGCCTGATTCACGCAGTCTCCTCTAAACAGTTGATGCTGAGGTGTGTCTGTTACTTGAACTCTGTGAAGCATTTATTTGGGCTGCAATCTGGGGTGCAGTTAACTCTAATGAACTTATCCTCTGCAGCAGTGGTAACTCTGGGTCTTCCATTCCTGTAGCGGTCCTCATGGGAGCTAGTTTCACCATGATGGTTTTTGCGACTGCACTTGAAGAAACTTTCAAAGTTCCAGAAATGTTCCAGATTGACTGACTTCATGTCTTAAAGTAATGATGAACTGTTGTTTCTTTGCTTATTTGAGCTGTTCTTGCCATAATATGGACTTGGTCTTTTACCAAATAGGCTTTCTTCTGTATACCCCCTACCTTATCACAACACAACTGATTGGCTCAAATGCATTAAGAAGGAAAGAAATTCCACAAATCAAGGCACACATGTTAATTGAAATGCAGGTGACAATTCCAGGTGACTACCTTATGAAGCTGGTTGAGAGAATGCCAAGAGTGTGCAAAGCTGTCATCAAGGCTGTCAAGGGTAGCTACTTTGAGGAATCTCAAATATAATATATATTTTTATTTGTTTAACACTTTTTGGGTTAATACATGATTCCAAATGTGTTATATCCTAGTATTGATGTCTTCACTATTAATCTAAAATGTAGAAAATAGTGAAAATTAAGGAAAAACCCTTGAATGAGTAGGTGTGTTAACTTTTGACTGGTACTGTAGATTGCACAACAAAGTTGGGGACTTATTTCCATTAGGCTAGGCTATAGCCATTATTTGTTCAGACCCATAACCATTCACTCTTCGTGAAGAGAAAAGAAAGCCATCTGCATCTTTATCTAGTCCTATATTATTCAAGAATGCCATTACAATGATAAAGATCAGGACAACTAACATTTCATTTAGGCTAACTGTTGAAAGGTAGGAAGGAATGAAGCAACACTAGATAGAGGTAAGCTAATATACACGTCACACAACATTATGGGAAATATTGTGAAAGGTATTCATGCATCAACCTATTAATTTTACAAATGTAAAATAGGCCCTATTATATTTCAAATTTGCTAGCCTATAATTGTAAACTTTGCAGGATGCATGTTCTGCACCAGCATCACACGCTCTCCCAAGTTCAGGGTTTGAAAGAGGTGCGTTATTCCAATCCATATAATACAGTATAAAACAATACAGTAATACAGTCCATAGTCAAAAATATTAGCTTACTGGAGCTTGTTTCATTTACTTACCCAAGAAAGCATAGCTACATCTATGGGCGTTTATGTTTTTTTGTCATACTTAATGTGCAGTATCCTATCATAGTGTCACGCCTGACCATAGAGAGCTCACGGGGTTCTCTATGGTGTAATAGGTTAGAGCGTGACTAGGGGGTTTTCTAGTTATTATCGTTCTATGTTGGTGTGTGAATATGGTTTCCCAGTTGGAGGCAGCTGAATATCATTGCCTCTAATTGGGGATCATACTTAGTGTGTCCCTTTTCCCACCTGCGTTGTGGGATATTCTTTTGTTTAGTGCCTATGTGCACTACGTACTGCGTTCGTTAATTCTTTGTTGTTTTGAAAGGTTCACTATAATAAATATGTGGAACTGTACTCACGCTGCGCCTTGGTCCACTCATTTATACAACAATCGTGACAAATAGGTTACATATTGGACAAAAGGCATAATCATTTGGCCTTTTATGGGCTTGGGCTCACAAAATGTCTGATGTAGGGATAATAAAATGTATTTAATGTATGGCTTATCAGCCTCAGGTAGCATCAGACTTGTCATGCGGATCAAATCTCTAATTAAATCCAGACATATGCTTTATAATGACACTTCCGGTTTGGACTGGAAATACCAGGTTACCAGGTAGAAAAGTGATTATTCTCGGGATGGAACATTTGTAAAATACAGGGAAAATATGAAACCCGAATCTGTAGTTTATTCTTTAGATGTTTGGAGCTGTTGGTGAACCATGATGAGCAGGCATAATTGTCACGTCTACTCCCGCTTCTGAAGTGGACTGCGCAAGGAGGCCCAGACGGAGTTGGCATGCCAGGACGACAACCTTTAACAAGGACACGCTCATCGCAAAGGCCATACGTCTGGACAACCATCTCTCTCTTCACTCTCCTTCTCTGGCCATCCTGAGGCAGAGCCTGAACCTATGGAGATATAGGTCACAGAAGGGGTATCCGGTGCGTCCTAACCCAAAGTCCACTGGGGCAGAGGGACGCCCGTGATTCTCTGTCTCCCAGAGTAGGCGTGATTATTCCTTCATCGTTTTCCACCAAACCATTCCTGGTTTAAATTTGACTGGTTGGCTGTTCCTTAGATGTCTCCACAGCTCTGGTGGACTCCCGGTGCTGCTGGGAATTGCATCGACCAGGCTCTGGTCTCCTCCCTGAACCTCCCAAGTACCCCGCTCTCTCTCCTTTTCCAGTTCAAGCCTTGGATAAATGACTCTTGGGATCCGGCATTATCACGCACAGCACAGCACCACTCATCCTCACTGTTGCACCCTTGCACCGAGAAAGCCTTCCCTTCCTGATCACCATGGCTCCCGTACACAAAGTCCTCTTCGGCCTCCCATGCCTCCAACTTTCTGTCCCCATCATCTCCTGGTTGAGGATGAAAATCACTGCATGAGCACCCGGATGTCAGACCTGTTTTCCCTTACCTTGTGGTTCCACATCGATTGAGAGTCCTGTGAGAACCCACCATTTCTGTCCTCCCATATTGTTGGTCCCGTGTTTTGGGACATAGATGTGGACATCCGCCAGGCTCTGGAGAGGAAACTGTGCATGCTGCTGTAGGTAAAAATGAATGACCATGGGTGATTTTCCAGTATCTAGACTGTTCTCCCAGAAATATTGAGACAGAAAACATAGGGTTAATTAATAGACATGTGTAAGCAGAATAAAGGCTGAGCTCAGTTTACAAACACTTAGGTTTGAGTCATTAAAACTCGTGTTTCAACCACTCCACAAATTTCTTGTTAACAAACTATAGTTTTGGCAAGTCGGTTAGGACATCTACTCTGTGCATGACACAAGTAAGTATAAACACCATGGGACCGCACAGCCGTCATACGCGGTCTCCTAGATATGAATGTACTTTGGTTCGAAAAGTGCAAATCAATCCCAGAATAACAGCAAAGGACCTTGTGAAATGCTGGAGGAAACAGGTACAAAAGTATCTATATCCACAGTAAAAACGAGTCCTATATCGACATAACCTGAAAGCCACTCAGCAAGGAAGAAGCCATTGCTCCAAAACCACCATAAAAAAACCAGACTACAGTTGCAACTGCACATGGGGACAAAGATCATACTTTTTGGAGAAATGTCTGGTCTGATGAAACAAAAATAGAACTGTTTGGCCATAATGACCATCGTTATGTTTGGAGGAAAGGGGGAGGCTTGGTAAGCCGAAGAACACCATCCCAACCATGAGGCACGGGTGTGGCAGCATCATGTTGTAGGGTGCTTTGCTGCAGGAAGGACTGGTGCACTTCACAAAAAGATGTCATCATGAGGGAGGAATATTATGTGGATATATTGAAGCAACATCTCAAGACATCAGTCAGGAAGTTAAAGCTTGTTCGCAAATGGGTCTTCACAAAATGGACAATGACCCCAAGCATACTTCAAAGTTATGGCAACAAAGTCAAGGTAGTGGGTGGCCATCACAAAGCCCTGACCTCAATCCTATAGAAAATGTGTGAGTAGAACTGAAAAAGTGTGTCTGTGAGCAAGGAGAGTGACAAACCTGACTCAGTTACACCAGCTCGGTCAGGAGGAATGGGTCAAGAATTCACTCAACTTATTGTGGGAAGCACTTGTGGAAGGCAACCCGAAACGTTTGACCAAAGATTAATAATTTACAGCAATGCTACCAACTACTAATAGAGTGTATGTAAACCTCTGCCCCACCCAATGTGATGAAAGAAATTAAATCTGAAATAAATCTATTATCTACTATTCTGACATTTCACATTCTTAAAATAAAGTGGTAATCCTAGCTGACCTAAAACAGGGAGTTGTGAAAAAACTGAGTTTTTAAATGTATTTGGCTAAGGTGTATGTAAACTTCCGACTTCAGCTGTATATGCAATAAATGTATTATTTCTTTGTATGAACACTATGGCGCGTCACCACCATAATCTAAACTGAGCAGATGTGGGTGTTAACAAGCGAGAATTGGGATAAGAAGATCATGTTGGCGAGAGGCCAAGGGGTGTTAATCATCATGGAGGGAGTGACCACGTGTGTAATTTGAAGGTGGACCTACCTATAAAGCCTGAGGTCTGTAACAAGAAAATTCAGTTGTTCCATGGAATTGCTCGGCTTCTGTAACTTTTGTAATAAAGTCTATTTGAATTTACGAGTTCCGGGATCTGAGAAATATTTGATTCAATATTTCCATGACACTACCTACCTTCTTAAG
>NW_025753678.1:0-5000 GCF_021184085.1 Oncorhynchus gorbuscha | reverse complement strand
GAAGGAAGGAGAGCAATGACAAGACAGAGGGAAAAGGGGAAACATAAGACAGAAGGAGAAGTGAAGGAGACAGAAATGAAGATAATGACAGAAAATGAAGAGGGAAGGAGTAGTAAAGGGAGAAGACAGAAGGAAGGAGGTGAAGGGAAGTCAGAAGGAAGGAGAAGTGAAGGGGGAAGACAGAAGGAATGAGAAGTGAAGGGGAAGACAGAAGGAAGAGGGAAGGAGAAGTGAAGGGGTAAGACAGAAGGAATGAGAAGTGAAGGGGGAAGACAGACTAGTCATTCAACTGAGACTGCTCTTCTCTGTATCAAGGAGGCGCTCCGCACCGCTAAAGCTAACTCCCTCTCCTCTGCTCTCATCCTTCTAGACCTATCGGCTGCCTTCGATACTGTGAACCATCAGGAGATGTGAAGGGGGGAAGACAGCAGGAAGGAGAAGTGAAGGGAGAAGACAGAAGGAAGAGAAGGAGAAGTGAAGGGAAAACAGAAGGAAGAAGGAAGGAGAAGTGAAGGGGGAAGACAGACAGAAGGAAGAGGGAAGAAGAAGTGAAGGAGGAAAACAGAAGGAAGAGGGAAGGAGAAGTGAAGGAGGAATACAGACAGAAGGAAGAGGGAAGAAGAAGTGAAGGAGGAAAACAGAAGGAAGAGGGAAGGAGAAGTGAAGGAGGAAGACAGACAGAAGGAAGAGGGAAGGAGAAGTGAAGGGGGAAGACAGACAGAAGGAAGAGGGAAGAAGAAGTGAAGGAGGAAGACAGAAGGAAGAGGGAAGGAGAAGTGAAGTGGGGAAGACAGACAGAAGGAAGAGGGAAGGAGAAGTGAAGGAGGAAAGACAGAAGGAAGAGGGAAGGAGAAGTGAAGGAGGAAGACAGAAGGAAGGAGAGGTGAAGCAGAAAGCAGAAGGAAGGAAGGAGAAGTAAGGGGGAAGCAGACAGAGAAGAGGAAGAAGTGAAGGAGGAAGACAGAAGGAAGAGGGAAGGAGAAGTGAAGGAGGGAAGACAGACAGAAGGAAGAGGGAAGGAGAAGTGAAGGAGGAAGACAGACAGAAGGAAGAGGGAAGAAGAAGTGAAGAGGAGGAAGACAGAAGAGGAAGAGGAAGGAGAAGTGAGCAGGGAGGAAGACAGAAGGAAGAGGGAAGGGAGAAGTGAAGGAGGAAGACAGACAGAAGGAAGAGGGAAGGAGAAGTGAAGGAGGAAGACAGAAGGAAGAGGGAAGGAGAAGTGAAGGAGGAAGACAGACAGAAGGAAGAGGGAAGAAGAAGTGAAGGAGGAAGACAGACAGAAGGAAGAGGGAAGGAGAAGTGAACGGGGGAATAGTAAGTAGAGGCAGACTAATTTAGCAGAAGAGAGAGGTTAAGAATAGGTTAGGAGTGTATGTGGGTGAGAAAGTGTGTGTGTGTGTGTGTGTGTGTGTGTGTGTGTGTGTGTGTGTGTGTGTGTGTGTGTGTGTGTGTGTGTGTGTGTGTGTGTGTGTGTGTGTGTGTGTGTGTGTGTGTGTGTGTGTGTGTGTGTGTGTGTGTGGCCTTTCAGCAAGGCACTGAGGGGGAGCTATTTTGTTGATGGGGAGGAGAGGGGGTGAAAGGTAGAATAAGAAGTGAGCGATATGCTACTGAAGGAGAGGGGTGGGGGGGTGAAAGGTAGAATAAGAAGTGAGCGATATGCTACTGAAGGAGAGGGGTGGGGGGTGAAAGGTAGAATAAGAAGTGAGCGATATGCTACTGAAGGAGAGGGGTGGGGGGTGAAAGGTAGAATAAGAAGTGAGCGATATGCTACTGAAGGAGAGGGGTGGGGGTGAAAGGTAGAATAAGAAGTGAGCGATATGCTACTGAAGGAGAGGGGTGGGGGTGAAAGGTAGAATAAGAAGTGAGCGATATGCTACTGAAGGAGAGGTGGGGGGTGAAAGGTAGAATAAGAAGTGAGCGATATGCTACTGAAGGAGAGGGGTGGGGGTGAAAGGTAGAATAAGAAGTGAGCGATATGCTACTGAAGGAGAGGGGTGGGGGGTGAAAGGTAGAATAAGAAGTGAGTGATATGCTACTGAAGGAGAGGGGTGGGGGGTGAAAGGTAGAATAAGAAGTGAGCGATATGCTACTGAAGGAGAGGGGTGGGGGTGAAAGGTAGAATAAGAAGTGAGCGATATGCTACTGAAGGAGAGGGGTGGGGGGTGAAAGGTAGAATAAGAAGTGAGCGATATGCTACTGAAGGAGAGGGGTGGGGGTGAAAGGTAGAATAAGAAGTGAGCGATATGCTACTGAAGGAGAGGGGTGGGGGGTGAAAGGTAGAATAAGAAGTGAGCGATATGCTACTGAAGGAGAGGGGTGGGGGGTGAAAGGTAGAATAAGAAGTGAGCGATATGCTACTGAAGGAGAGGGGTGGGGGGTGAAAGGTAGAATAAGAAGTGAGCGATATGCTACTGAAGGAGAGGGGTGGGGGGTGAAAGGTAGAATAAGAAGTGAGCGATATGCTACTGAAGGAGAGGGGGGGGGGTGAAAGGTAGAATAAGAAGTGAGCGATATGCTACTGAAGGAGAGGGGTGGGGGGTGAAAGGTAGAATAAGAAGTGAGCGATATGCTACTGAAGGAGAGGGGTGGGGGGTGAAAGGTAGAATAAGAAGTGAGCGATATGCTACTGAAGGAGAGGGGTGGGGGGTGAAAGGTAGAATAAGAAGTGAGTGATATGCTACTGAAGGAGAGGGGTGGGGGGTGAAAGGTAGAATAAGAAGTGAGCGATATGCTACTGAAGGAGAGGGGGTGGGGGGTGAAAGGTAGAATAAGAAGTGAGCGATATGCTACTGAAGGAGAGGGGTGGGGGTGAAAGGTAGAATAAGAAGTGAGCGATATGCTACTGAAGGAGAGGGGTGGGGGGTGAAAGGTAGAATAAGAAGTGAGCGATATGCTACTGAAGGAGAGGGGTGGGGGGTGAAAGGTAGAATAAGAAGTGAGCGATATGCTACTGAAGGAGAGGGGTGGGGGGTGAAAGGTAGAATAAGAAGTGAGCGATATGCTACTGAAGGAGAGGGGTGGGGGGTGAAAGGTAGAATAAGAAGTGAGTGATATGCTACTGAAGGAGAGGGGTGGGGGGTGAAAGGTAGAATAAGAAGTGAGCGATATGCTACTGAAGGAGAGGGGTGGGGGTGAAAGGTAGAATAAGAAGTGAGTGATATGCTACTGAAGGAGAGGGGTGGGGGGTGAAAGGTAGAATAAGAAGTGAGTGATATGCTACTGAAGGAGAGGGGTGGGGGGTGAAAGGTAGAATAAGAAGTGAGCGATATGCTACTGAAGGAGAGGGGTGGGGGGTGAAAGGTAGAATAAGAAGTGAGTGATATGCTACTGAAGGAGAGGGGTGGGGGGTGAAAGGTAGAATAAGAAGTGAGCGATATGCTACTGAAGGAGAGGGTGGGGGGTGAAAGGTAGAATAAGAAGTGAGTGATATGCTACTGAAGGAGAGGGGTGGGGGGTGAAAGGTAGAATAAGAAGTGAGTGATATGCTACTGAAGGAGAGGGGTGGGGGTGAAAGGTAGAATAAGAAGTGAGTGATATGCTACTGAAGGAGAGGGGTGGGGGGTGAAAGGTAGAATAAGAAGTGAGCGATATGCTACTGAAGGAGAGGGGTGGGGGGTGAAAGGTAGAATAAGAAGTGAGTGATATGCTACTGAAGGAGAGGGGTGGGGGTGAAAGGTAGAATAAGAAGTGAGTGATATGCTACTGAAGGAGAGGGGTGGGGGGTGAAAGGTAGAATAAGAAGTGAGTGATATGCTACTGAAGGAGAGGGGTGGGGGGTGAAAGGTAGAATAAGAAGTGAGTGATATGCTACTGAAGGAGAGGGTGGGGGGTGAAAGGTAGAATAAGAAGTGAGCGATATGCTACTGAAGGAGAGGGGTGGGGGGTGAAAGGTAGAATAAGAAGTGAGCGATATGCTACTGAAGGAGAGGGGTGGGGGTGAAAGGTAGAATAAGAAGTGAGCGATATGCTACTGAAGGAGAGGGGTGGGGGTGAAAGGTAGAATAAGAAGTGAGTGATATGCTACTGAAGGAGAGGGGGGGGTGAAAGGTAGAATAAGAAGTGAGCGATATGCTACTGAAGGAGAGGGTGGGGGGGTGAAAGGTAGAATAAGAAGTGAGCGATATGCTACTGAAGGAGAGGGGTGGGGGGTGAAAGGTAGAATAAGAAGTGAGCGATATGCTACTGAAGGAGAGGGGTGGGGGGTGAAAGGTAGAATAAGAAGTGAGCGATATGCTACTGAAGGAGAGGGGTGGGGGGTGAAAGGTAGAATAAGAAGTGAGCGATATGCTACTGAAGGAGAGGGGTGGGGGGTGAAAGGTAGAATAAGAAGTGAGCGATATGCTACTGAAGGAGAGGGGTGGGGGGGTGAAAGGTAGAATAAGAAGTGAGCGATATGCTACTGAAGGAGAGGGGTGGGGGGTGAAAGGTAGAATAAGAAGTGAGCGATATGCTACTGAAGGAGAGGGGTGGGGGGTGAAAGGTAGAATAAGAAGTGAGCGATATGCTACTGAAGGAGAGGGGTGGGGGTGAAAGGTAGAATAAGAAGTGAGCGATATGCTACTGAAGGAGAGGGGTGGGGGGTGAAAGGTAGAATAAGAAGTGAGCGATATGCTACTGAAGGAGAGGGGTGGGGGGTGAAAGGTAGAATAAGAAGTGAGCGATATGCTACTGAAGGAGAGGGGTGGGGGTGAAAGGTAGAATAAGAAGTGAGTGATATGCTACTGAAGGAGAGGGGTGGGGGGTGAAAGGTAGAATAAGAAGTGAGCGATATGCTACTGAAGGAGAGGGGTGGGGGTGAAAGGTAGAATAAGAAGTGAGCGATATGCTACTGAAGGAGAGGGGTGGGGGGGTGAAAGGTAGAATAAGAAGTGAGCGATATGCTACTGAAGGAGAGGGGTGGGGGGTGAAAGGTAGAATAAGAAGTGAGCGATATGCTACTGAAGGAGAGGGTGGGGGATTGAAAGGTAGAATAAGAAGTGAGTGATATGCTACTGAAGGAG
>NW_025753677.1:0-10294 GCF_021184085.1 Oncorhynchus gorbuscha | reverse complement strand
AATAATGTTACTTACCCTACATTATTCATCTCATATGCATATGTATATACTGTACTCTACAACATCGACTGCATCCTTATGTAACACATGTATCACTAGTCACTTTAACTATGCCACTTTGTTTACTTTGTTTACTTTGTCTACACACTCATCTCATATGTATATACTGTACTCGATACCATCTACTGTATGCTGCTCTGTACCATCACTCATTCATATATCCTTATGTACATGTTCCTTATCCCCTTACACTGTGTATAAGACAGTAGTTTTGGAATTGTTAGTTAGATTACTTGTTGGTTATCACTGCATTGTCGGAACTAGAAGCACAAGCATTTCGCTACACTCGCATTAACATCTGCTAACCATGTGTATGTGACAAGTAAAATTTGATTTGATTTAGTGTTGTTATGGCTTAATAGTGTTGCTGTGGCTTAATAGTGTTGTTGTGGCTTAATAGTGTTGTTATGGCTTAATAGTGTTGTTATGGCTTAATAGTGTTGTCATGGCTTAATAGTGTCATGGCTTAATAGTGTTGCTATGGCTTAATAGTGTTGCTATGGCTTAATAGTGTCATGGCTTAATAGTGTTGCTATGGCTTAATAGTGTTGTTATGGCTTAATAGTGTTCTTGTGGCTTAATAGTGTTGTTGTGGTTTAATAGTGTTGGTATGGCTTAATAGTGTTGTTAGGGCTTAATAGTGTTGCTATGGCTTAATAGTGTTGTCAGGGCTTAATAGTGTTGTCAGGGCTTAATAGTGTTGTTATGGCTTAATAGTGTTGTTATGGCTTAATAGTGTTGCTGGCTTAATAGTGTTGCTATGGCATAATGGTGTTGTTATGGCTTAATAGTGTTGCTATGGCTTAATAGTGTTGTTGTGGCTTAATAGTGTTGCTATGGCATAATAGTGTTGTTATGGCTTAATAGTGTTGTTGTGGCTTACTAGTGTTGTCAGGGCTTAATAGTGTTGTCAGGGCTTAATAGTGTTGCTATGGCTTAATAGTGTTGCTATGGCTTAATAGTGTTGTCAGGGCTTAATAGTGTTGTTGTGGCTTACTAGTGTTGTTGTGGCTTAATAGTGTTGTCATGGCTTAGTGTTGTCAGGGCTTAATAGTGTTGTTATGGCTTAATAGTGTTGTCAGGGCTTAATAGTGTTGTCAGGGCTTAATAGTGTTGTCATGGCTTAATAGTGTTGTCAGGGGTTAATAGTGTTGTCATGGCTTAATAGTGTTGTTATGGCTTAATAGTGTCATGGGTTAATAGTGTTGTTATGGCTTAATAGTGTTGTTATGGCATAATAGTGTTGCTGTGGCATAATAGTGTTGTGGCTTAATAGTGTTCCTAGGGCTAAAAGGGTGTTATTAGGGCTTAATAGTGTTGCTATGGCATAATAGTGTTGCTATGGCATAATAGTGTTCCTAGGGCTTAATAGTGTTGCTATGGTATAATAGTGTTGCTATGGCATAATAGTGTTGCTATGGCATAATAGTGTTGCTATGGCATAATAGTGTTGCTATGGCATAATAGTGTTCCTAGGGCTTAATAGTGTTGCTATGGCATAATAGTGTTGCTATGGCATAATAGTGTTGTGGCTTGCACCTTTTGAGAACTGTGATAACAGAACACTGACCATGCCATAACCTTTCCTGAACAAACAACGTTAAACATCTCAGAGAAACACACAGGGATACGGAAGTCCCAGCTACCAACTGCTCTTAATGATGCAACTCTCAGTCAATATCATGTAGGATAATTTCAAACTGTGAAACTCAGCAACGATACGAGACCACTACCAAAGAGACCACTACCAAAGAGACCACTACCAAAGAGACTACTACTAAAGAGACCACTACCAAAGAGACCACTACCAAAGAGACTACTACCAAAGAGACTACTACCAAAGAGACCACTACAAAGATGTACCTCTTTATAGAAAATGATAGATGTATCTGTTTAACTCACCGTGAAGACCAGTGTTCACAATAGTGGCTGATGGTCGTGGATTAGAGGATTTTCTCTCTCTCTCTCTCTCTCTCTCTCTCTCTATCTTTCTGTAACTCTCTCTGTCACTTTCTCTATTTCTCTTTCTCTCTCTCTCTCTTTCTCTCTCTCTCTTTCTCTCTCTGTCTCTTTCTTTCTCTCTCTTTCTTTCTCTCTCTCTCTCTCTCTTTCTTTCTCTCTCTCTCTCTCTCTTTCTTTCTCTCTCTCTGTCTCTCTCTCTGTCTCTCTCTCTCTATCTTTCTGCAACTCACTCTGTCTCTCTGTCTGTCTCTGTCTCTCTCTCTCTTTCTCTCTGTCTGTCTCTGTCTCTCTCTCTCTGTCTCTCTCAGCGCTCCTTTCTGTCCTGAAGGGTAAGGATAGGGGAGTCCCAGGGGAGGAGGTGTGTCATGCTCTGAGCCAGAGACAGTACACACATTTAAACCTGAAAGGTGAGTTACCTGAGTTGACTTATCAGTGAGACTGAAAACCACTGGAGGATGATCATAAAGAACTGATGAGGACTAAACTCAGGCTGCTCTACAGCGCAACAACAGTGGTGATCATGGATGTGGCTGCCATTAATTGAGGATGTAGCAATGGCTACATGTTGCTGTTTTGAATCCTGTGTATTATGGCATTAGACTGACCTGAGGCAACTGTGTGTGACACTTAATATGCATTAAACAAAGAGAGTAGCGTCATGCTTTGATTGAAGTCATTACACTATTCATGAAAAAAAGTTACACACTTTGTCATAATCAGCACATAATGTAATAACTAACTGCTAGTAACTATTACATTATGCTCAAAAATGTTATTACATTATCGTTCAGCATATTTATTACACATTATTGGCAATTTATTACATTATCAGCATTTATAAAATGTTAAGCGTAAAAGTTATTACATTATTACCAGATATTCCATTATTGTCAGTTATTACATTATCTGTCGCTACTGACCGTATAGATTTCAAGGAAACAAGATGACGTATCCACCCTGATTATGCATGCAAGTGTTGTTATTGAGCACTTGCACTGTGTCTATGACACTCCAGCCGCAACGGCGCTGTAAATGCTTCTTGACGTTGGTTTGCACACGCCATTCAAATGAAGAAGAAAAGAAGATGGCCTTAAAAAGGTTTACAAGTTGGAAAATATTATATTATGACATATTTAATTATCTATCATAAAATTCCCCTATATTGTTTTTAAAATACACACATGTCATTGATATATGTATAAAAAGTACACAAAGTATCTGGTAACTTTCACAATAGAATATGAATCAGATATGATCCGTCACAAGAAACCCCGGGAACGTTTTTATCTTCCCTCCCCTCCACGTGTGTACATCGGTCTCGGGTGGAATGTTTGTTGATGTACACCTATGAGTAGAAACGTATCAAAATTACTGTTGTGATATATATTTATCGGAGTAATGTTGAAATCAAAAACTTTCGTAAAGAAACCCGATCAGGCGGATCATGAAAATAGTCCGTGAAAGACATCGCGAGACGATATTTGTGCGGAAGTTAGTTTGTACAGAATGCAAGCAAGAAGAGACTGTGTTGCAGAAAGACGCTTGCATTGGAAAGCAACTTGTGTTCTTTCCCACACTATTTACTCCCAGACACAAATATTGTGTTGAGCCAGGTAAGTTACTATAATAATGTCTAACAAACGTTATTATTAACAACAAATTAATACAATAAAGTACATACCCAAAGTAAACGCTAGATTTCTCCCACCGCATCACTACAGTTTTAGATGTCTGACACGCTCTAGTGAAAAGTGTGAACCCCACTTATCGAGCTCAGGGCTTCGCAATTCGGTCCTGCCCCGTCCCCCGGTGGCACGTTCTGGTTTGTACCCTACCCAGCTGATTAAAATAATCAAAGCTTGATGATGAGTTTGATATTTGAGTCCTCTATGTAGTGCTGGGGCAAAACCCTGATCTAGCTAACACTAATTTGACTAACTTTCAGGTGTGACATTCTACACGCTGAGTCAGTATCCCTTTAATGTCTGTAGATTGATATCCTGGAGGATCCTTGATCAAGAACGTGATCATTCTGCAGACTGTACCCAAGAGGTCCGCCAGGAGCGCTCCCATCTACAAGCGGTTGAAAGACATCCTTCACGACAAGGAAAAACACTTTACACTTTCACTAATGAACATCACAGGTAGAAAATAGATATATACTGTTTGCCTTAGATAACTGACTGTTTTGTAGTGATTTAAGAGGGTGCACCCTAACTTGGTTTTGAATCAGTGACCCTTGGGGTTATCCCACCACTGACGCCAATGTAGCAATTGACTGAAATAAGTTGGAGCAAGACTGAAGTCAGCATGTTTCCCAACCAAACAGTTTGGGAGAGTTTCTATGCGTGATATTAAACGACAAACAACATTTAGTTTGTTTTTGTTTGTTTTTGGACTTGGGCAAGGTTTTTTAAACTGTTCTTATTCACGTTTTCTCTGAGAAATACTGCACCTAACATCCTAATCAGATGAAAAAAATTGCGTGACTAAGATCTCCTAGGCAAAAAAGTAAATTTAGCTCAGGCTAGTCGCCACAACTGAAGCATGTTGACTCCTTAACTGTCCATCCATTTGTGATCAATGCTTTTCAAAGTGACGTATGGTTGTATTCTTCTGTTCCAGAGAAACGTATATAGAGAGAGAGCAGGGGGAAAGCGCCAACGATCGTAATGACAGAGCCATCCGCATATCTACCAAGTGGTACAGTGATCACCTGAACAACACCCCCACGGACAAGAGGTTAAAGGTTGTTTTGCTGACCAACGACCGGGGCAACAAGGAGAAAGCAGAGGAGTCCGGCCTGCTCACATACAGATGTAAGAAACAAGACACCTCCGTTACCTCAGTACCCCAAGATGAGACCTCTGTTCTTACCTCAGTACCCCAAGATGAGACCTCTGTTCTTGTCTTTAATATCACAATATCTGTACCTAGTACCCCAAGATGAGACTCTGTTCTTACCTCAGTAGATGAGACCTCTGTTCTTGTCTTTAACAATATCTGTTACCTCAGTACCCCAAGATGAGACCTCTGTTCTTACCTCAGTACCCCAAGATGAGACCGGTGTTCTTGTCTTTAACCTTAAACACAAGGTCACAATACTAGGTGTGTTCAATATGTCGACTACGTGTTTACTCTAGTAGATGTGGACTACGTGTTTACTCTAGTAGATGTGGACTACGTGTTTACTCTAGTAGATGTGGACTACGTGTTTAATAGTAGATGTGGACTACGTGTTTACTCTAATAGATGTGGACTACGTGTTTACTCTAGTAGATGTGGACTACGTGTTTACTCTAGTAGATGTGGACTACGTGTTTACTCTGGTAGATGTGGACTATATGTTTACTCTAGTAGATGTGGACTACGTGTTTACTCTAGTAGATGTGGACTACGTGTTTACTCTAGTAGATGTGGACTACGTGTTTACTCTAGTAGATGTGGACTACGTGTTTAATAGTAGATGTGGACTACGTGTTTACTCTAATAGATGTGGACTACATGTTTACTCTAGTAGATGTGGACTACGTGTTTACTCTAGTAGATGTGGACTACGTGTTTACTCTAATAGATGTGGACTACATGTTTACTCTAGTAGATGTGGACTACGTGTTTACTCTAGTAGATGTGGACTGCGTGTTTACTCTAGTAGATGTGGACTACGTGTTTACTCTAGTAGATGTGGACTACGTGTTTACTCTAGTAGATGTGGACTACGTGTTTACTCTAGTAGATGTGGACTACGTGTTTACTCTAGTAGATGTGGACTACGTGTTTACTCTAGAAGATGTGGACTTCATGTTTACTCTGCATATTCATGTGGACTCGTGTTTAAAGTTAGATGTGGACTATTGTTTAGGTCTAATAGATGTGGACTACGTGTTTACTAAAGTAGATGTGACTACGTGTTTACTCTAGTAGATGTGGACTGCGTGTTTACTCTAGTAGATGTGGACTGCATGTTACTCTAGAAGATGTGGACTGCGTATTTACTCTGGTAGATGTGGACTGCGTGTTTTACTCTGTTCCACACAGGTGAGGATCGTGTTTATTCAACCCTGGTAGATGGCTTTGACCAACGATGACAAGTGTAACTAATATCTAGAGAAGAGTTAGATCTGCATATTTTAGATTCATAGAGAAAGTTAGATCTGCATATTCATAAAGAAAGTTAGATCTGCATATTCATAGAGAACGTTAGATCTGCATATTCATGGTTAGATCTGCATCTGCATATTCATATTCATAAAGTTAGGTCTGCATATTCATGGAGAAAGTTAGGTCTGCATATTCATAAGACTGTTAGATCTGCATATTCATTAGGTCTTATTCATAAAGTTAGATCCCTGCATATTCATAAAGTTAGATCTGCATATTCATAGAGAAAGAGATCTGCAGCAGTAAGAAAGTTAGATCTGCATATTCACCTGAAAGTTGTCTAGCATATTCATGGAGAAAGTTAGATCCTTCCAAACAGGGAACGTTCCATAGAGAGACATCTGCATATTCATAGAGAAAGTTAGATCTGCATATTCACGGAGAAGGAGATGACATATTCAGAGGTGAGTGTTAGATCTGCATATTCATGGAGGATTCTGGATCTGCATATTCATAGAAGTTAGAACATTCTTAAGTCCTCCAAAAGTTAGAATATATTCCTAGAGTTAGTTAACTCCTCTATCATGGTTATTCCTGGTTATTAACTCCTCTGTTCATACCTGGTTAGTTCCCCCTGAATCAGATCACCAGGTTAGTTATGTTCCTCTGAGCATGTACCTGGTCTAGATCCTCTGGGATTAAGAGTGGTTAGTTAACTTCCTCTGTTCATGTACCTGGTTAGTTATGAGTTCATGTACCTGGTTAGGCTCCTGTGTTCATGTACCTGAGAAGTTAATGACTGTTCATGAGGTGAGTTAGCTGAAGCATAGCTCTTCAATAGTGGATTCTGGCCGTGTAACCTGACATAGAAGTATGGAACATTCTTTAAGTCCTCCAACAGTTGCTGAATATTTCCTGTTAACTCCTCTGTTCATGTACCTGGTTAGTTAACTCCTCTGTTCATGTACCTGGTTAGTTAACTCCTCTGTTCATGTACCTGGTTAGTTATAACTCCTCTGTTCATGTACCTGGTTAGTTAACTCCTCTGTTCATGTACCTGGTTAGTTAACTCCTCTGTTCATGTACCTGGTTAGTTAACTCCTCTGTTCATGTACCTGGTTAGTTAACTCCTCTGTTCATGTACCTGGTTAGTTAACTCCTCTGTTCATGTACCTGGTTAGTTAACTCCTCTGTTCATGTACCTGGTTAGTTAACTCCTCTGTTCATGTACCTGGTTAGTTAACCTCTGTTCATGTACCTGGTTAGTTAACTCCTCTGTTCATGTACCTGGTTAGTTAACTCCCTGTTCATGTACCTGGTTAGTTAACTCCTCTGTTCCTTAGTTAACTGTTCATGTACCTGGTT
Organism: Oncorhynchus gorbuscha; assembly: GCF_021184085.1. NCBI lineage: Eukaryota > Metazoa > Chordata > Actinopteri > Salmoniformes > Salmonidae > Oncorhynchus > Oncorhynchus gorbuscha. Next base: position 2,806 of record NW_025753677.1, on the reverse strand, counting down.
AGTTAACTGTACCTGGTTAGTTAACTCTCTGTTCATGTACCTGGTTAGTTAACTCCTCTGTTCATGTACCTGGTTAGTTAACTCTCTGTTCATGTACCTGGTTAGTTATAACTCTCTGTTCATGTACCTGGTTAGTTATAACTCCTCTGTTCATGTACCTGGTTAGTTAACCTCTCTGTTCATGTACCTGGTTAGTTAACTCCTCTGTTCATGTACCTGGTTAGTTAACTCCTCTGTTCATGTACCTGGTTAGTTAACTCCTCTGTTCATGTACCTGGTTAGTTAACTCCTCTGTTCATGTACCTGGTTAGTTAACTCCTCTGTTCATGTACCTGGTTAGTTAACTCCTCTGTTCATGTACCTGGTTAGTTAACTCCTCTGTTCATGTACCTGGTTAGTTAACTCTGTTCATCTGTTCATGTACCTGGTTAGTTAACTCTCTGTTCATGTACCTGGTTAGTTAACTCCTCTTGTTCATGTACCTGGTTAGTTAACTCTCTGTTCATGTACCTGGTTAGTTAACTCCTCTGTTCATGTACCTGGTTAGTTAACTCCTCTGTTCATGTACCTGGTTAGTTAACTCTCTGTTCATGTACCTGGTTAGTTAACTCCTCTGTTCATGTACCTGGTTATTGAATTAACTCCTCTGTTCATACCTGGTTAGTTAACTCCTCTGTTCATGTACCTGGTTAGTTAACTCCTCTGTTCATGTACCTGGTTAGTTAACTCCTCTGTTCATGTACCTGGTTAGTTAACTCCTCTGTTCATGTACCTGGTTTGGAAAAAAGTGAGTAACAGTATAATTCTTCCATTACCATTGGATGGGAGAATCTTTGGTGCTGTTCTGAGTGAGCGAGTGAGTGAGTGAGTGAGTGAGTGAGTGAGTGAGTGAGTGGATGGGAAATGTAAACGAAGCAGCGTTAGTTACCGTGGTAACACTTCCTCTTCCTGTCCCGCCCCTCAGGTTCTGATCCAAGGCCTGCAGAACCTGAACAGGGCTGTCCATCAGGACCTGGTTGCTGTGGAGATCCTGCCTCTGAACCAATGGGTGGCTCCGTCCTCTGTGGTGCTGCAGGACGAGGGGCCCAAGGAGGATGATGTCACAGAGGAGGAGGAGGCAGAGTTGAAGAGTGGTCCGTCTGGGGCGGCGTCACGGAAGCCCACAGGCAGGGTGGTGGGCATCATCAAGAGGAACTGGAGACCCTTCTGTGGCATGCTCTTCCTGTCCCAAATCAAAGAGGTAAACTAGCATCACCTCGCTCTGCTCTGTCAATCAACACATCAATCAAATCAAGCCTACATGAGTATTTATCCATAGGGATGCATATACCACCATGCTTTGGTTTCTCATGTGATTATTTTTATCGTCTGTCGTACTAGTTTTGTGCTGACGAAGATATCTCATTGTTCCTGGTCTGTTATACCCCGTCCTCCCCTTCCCAGGCGACCCGTCACCTCTTCACCCCAGCCGACCGCCGTATCCCCAGGATCCGTATAGAGACGCGCCAGGCGGCCACGTTGGCAGGACAGAGGATCATGGTGGCCGTCGACGGCTGGCCCAAGCACTCCAGATACCCGAATGTATGTGTCTCTCAGGTCCTCTTTATTACAGTTGGGCTGCTCAGATGATCATTATGGGATATCAATGCCTGGAGAAGTGTGTGATGTACATGAGATGTGCAGCTCGACTGCAATGAAGAGGACCTGGAACGCACCTCAATCATAACGGCTTATCTCTCCTCTTTCGGTCTTTGAGGAACTAGCAGAGACTAGACACCATTCTCTCCTCACCCACCCCTCTCTCCTCCTCTCCCTCTCTCCTCCTCTCCCTCTCTCCTTCTCTCCCTCCCTCCTTCTCTCCTCTCTCTCCTTCTCTCCCTCTCTCCTTCTCTCCCTATCTCCTTCTCTCCCTCTCTCCTTCTCTCCCTCTCTCCTCCTCTCCCTCTCTCCTCCTCTCCTCCTCTCCTCCTCTCCTCTCTCCTCACCCACCCTCTCTCCTTCTCTCCCTCCTCTCCCTCTCTCTCCTCCTCTCCCTCTCTCCTCCTCTCCCTCTCTCCCTCCTCTCCCTCTCCTCCTCTCCCTCTCTCCTCACCCACCCCTCTCTCCTCCTCTCCTCTCTCTCTCTTCCTCTCCCTCTCTCCTCTCCCTCTCCTCTCCCTCTCCCTCTCTCTCCTCCTCTCCCTCTCTCCTCACCCACCCCCTCTCTCCTTCCTCCCTCTCTCCTTCTCTCCCTCTCTCCTCCTCTCCCTCTCTCCCTCCCTCTCTCCCTCTCTCCTCACCCACCCCTCTCCTTCTCTCCTCTCCTTCTCTCCCTCTCTCCCTCACCCACCCCTCTCTCCTTCTCTCTCCCTCTCCCTCTCTCCCTCTCTCCCTGCTCCACCCCTCTCTCACTTCTCACCCTCTCTCCTTCTCTCCCTCTCTCCCTCACCCACCCCTCTCTCTCTCTCTCCCTCTCTCCTCACCCACCCTCTCACCTTCTCTCCCTCTCTCCTCACCCACCCTCTCTCTCCTCTCTCCCTCTCTCCTCACCTCACCCACCCTCTCCTTCTCCTCCTCTCTCCCTCTCTCCCTCACCCACCCCTCCTTCTCTCCCTCTCCTCACTCCACCCTCTCTCTCCTCCTCTCTCCCTCTCCTCTCTCCCTTCTCCCTCCTCTCCCTCTCTCCTCCTCTCTCTTCTCCTTCTCTCCCTCTCTCCCTCACCCACCCCCCTCTCCTTCTCTCCTCTCTCCTCCTTCTCTCCCTCTCTCCTCCTTCTCTCTCCCTCTCTCCTCCTTCTCTCCCTCTCCTCCTCTCCTCCTCTCCCTC
>NW_025753676.1:0-10296 GCF_021184085.1 Oncorhynchus gorbuscha | reverse complement strand
ATGTATTGTATCACACCTGATTGGGACACATGTTCTGAACTTGTGCGCGAGTGTGTGAAAACTAAACAAGGCATTGTACCTGGCTTTGTGGCACCTGTCAGCAACGTGGGCCTCCTGCAGCAGCGCCAGCTTGCCTCGCCAAGGTCAAAGCTTCCGCGTCATGCTGTTGTTTTTTCCGCATGCATATGTTCCCCTACCTACAAGCTGTCATGTCTCTAGAAACACGCCCAGCGGAAATTTCCACTACCGCTAACACTTCCACCCATCCTTTGGATCTAGCTCACTGTACTGTACACACAGTAGCAACTGTATTGCTGGGGAATTTTCCCACCTGCAAGCCGTTCTGTGCTCTATAGCTGCCAAGTTTCTCCCTGGGTGGCGGATGATAAATAGAAGTAATTCTCTGAGAATCTACGGCAAATGTGGAGGGCCACTTCTGGCGGATAATGCAGGAGGGAGATCCCTGCCGTTGCCTGCCGGGGAGAAATCCCTCTGGCATGGACTCTTCACTTATCCTAGATGAGGTCCCAGTGTATGGGGAAAAGATTAGCCGATCTCAAGTGTCTCCATCACTATCGTATTTCTATCATCTCCATGATCTAGAGTCAAGGGAGCGTAAAGCTGACAAGAGACTCTCTACTACCTTCCAGGGGCTCGGTAGAGAAGCACTCACCAAACATTTGCCAGTAAAGCCACATAGTGTTTACCTTGGATACATGCGGTGAGGGACTGCGTGGGGAAGTTGGGTGGAGAAGCTGTGTGTGGTCATGAATGCATAGTTAACGTGTGAAGAATTCTAACTTGCTGGAATTATGTGAGGAAATGAACCTGTGATACACTGAACATTCTTATGACGAAGTTGGTTCACTTTGCATAACATGCCGCAGTGTAAATCTGTTATGTGCGAAACTTAAATAAGGAATCAATTTTCCTGCAAAGTGTAAACCGTTATAAAGTGAACTGGCTTATTATGACACAATATCGCCAAATGTTCAACGGTTGCTAACTTTTGTTTATTGTGAATATGGGAAAGAGACTAATTTCATCATTCAGCTACAGCTATGGAGTGATACTGGCAGCTAACATGTCAGCGGGCTGATAATCTTCTGCTCCTCCGTTGAGAGAGTTTTGAATCTGTTCACCTGGTCATGGAACTCACTGGGCTGAAGTTGTACACACGGTGTAATCTCTAACGTTCTGGCATTCCGTCTTGTGGCTGATATGTTCACGTCATGCTGGCATTGTCTTGTGGCTGATATATTCACGTCATGCTGGCACTCACATCCTTTGTTCGATTTCAAGACATCAAACCATACAATTGGACTTTTAGAGCACTTTTTACAACACAACGTGTCGCTGAATGCTTCATACAATCTATTTTTAGGACAGAGACCTTGACAGGAGTCAACCCCTGCTATGAGGTCATCTCAATTAGGGGAGAGGTTTCTTTATTTTTCTCCATGATTGGAACTTCCCTATGTGGGTCGCATTCATGTTGTTGCATTGTGATTTGTACATTTCAACCCACTACCATGGGTAAGTGTATAGCATTATTCCATGGCATTTAGGAGCACAAAGCAGAAGGTGCCTCTGATGGAATGCTGTGTGTGTGTTCTTGTTTACACGTTGAAGGCCAGTAGTGGGCATTCCGGCAGTGAGGTATCCAAATCATGGTGCTATCCTTTCCTCCCCACACACAATATCATAGAAAGGCAGGGAAAATAATGACTCTTATAGTCGTGAAGGCTGCCGAAGTTTGGAGAATATCCTACATTTCTCCATCGAAATGAGCCTCTTGAGCTTTACTTTGAGTTCTAAGCACACACCTATTCAAAGAAAGGTGAGATTCCTGTGTGTGTGTGTGTGTGTGTGTGTGTGTGCGTGTGTGTGTGCGTGCGTGCGCGTGTTCGTTAGCATTAGCGTGTGCATGTGTGTAGTTTAGTGTTTGTCTTCATAAGCTAGAGTGTTGGTTCTGCTGAGTGTGTGGGTGGAGGTGTAATGCAGTCCCTGGCATGGAGCAGTGTGGGGGAATGGGGAGGCAGACACAAATTGACTGGGCCCTGAGTCACCTCAGTCTATTAGCAGTGAAACTGGAGAGCTCAGCAGACTGCAATGGAGCAGATCCAGGTCCAGCTTAACCAGCCCTGCTTCTACCCCAAACCTTCCAGAGCACACATCTCAAACTGATCCAGAAACAACACTTGACCACTCTAATCGTCTGTGTGCCTAAACCTCAATCTCATAAGAAAAGAGTAAAGTATTACTACCAGATTCTGCTATGTACTTATTATACTTTGTCCAGTTGTTCTGCATAAATGATGCTTCATAGAGTTGAAATGAAGTGATCCTTCAAGAAAACGCCTGAGACTTTTTTTCAATTAAGGAGGAGGGGAGTGGAAAGGAGGTGTAATGTCTGCCAAGGCAGAGTGAGGGAGAAAGGGAGGGAGACAGAGGGCAGCTCCTCGCTTCCGTCTCAGCTGTGGCTTTCCGAGCTGTGCTTCTTGCTCTGACTGACTCCAGAGCTAGCCAGGACATTAGCATTCCATCTATACCAACCACAGCACAGCAGTAGCCTTTGAAGGTAGTACAGGATGTCAACATGCCCCAGCAGTCGTCCTCTCTTCCTGGCTGAGGGGCGCTCGTCCGTGAGTTCACTGCCCAAACTGCCGAGCAAAGCCTCTGCACCGTAATGGAAATAATGCTGACAGGAGACTCTCGCTGCTGCCTCTTAAGAGGTGATGTTTCCAGCTGCCCCGGTGGCAGGCCAGGCTGTACCCCCAGATTTAGAAGATGTGCACTCAGAAAATGGGGGACAAAACTCACACCATGACAAAAGCACTTAAACCCTGCTAGCATTCATCACACCCAGCACCTCGCTGTCAACAAAAGACAATAGCTAAGTAGGTGAGATTTGGTTAGTGCTTGGAGAGGAGACAACTTTGGGAATGTGTCTCAGTGGGCCAGTATGGGAGATTCCTATGGAAGATCCAAAGTCCCATAGCAGTTGTAGGGACACAGTGCTCTACGGACCTCATTGCTGGGACGGATGTGCCTTCAAAACCAATGTCCTGAACCTGATTCTGGGGTCATAAAGATCCTTGCATTTCTTTAGTGAGCCAGGGTGTTCACCCAGCTGTCATGGCCACGTTCCCAGAGTATAATCACCCTCCTCTTCACTTCCATAACTGATGATTGGTGAGTGTTCTGGCAACGACTGGCTGCCAACCTGTACAGAATATGCTCACACTGCTACAGAAGGATGATGCATGAGGTGATCTACAGCCCAATGCAATGTTGTGTAGTTGTTTAAAGATCTGAGGATTTATTTTGACCAATGCATTGTTATCGTACCATCGTTATATGTCATAAGTGGTCATAGCCCAGTGGTGATAGATGTGCAACTCTGTTCTTTCATGCCAGGCGGGTGTCGACTACAACCCCGGCTGCCTTTTGTCCTGGAGGCAGAGCCTCGTCTCCGTGAGCACATCAGGTCTCCAGTCCTCACCACCACTATCACAACAACAACAACAACAATTAGATCGACACGGCGAAGCGGAGTGCAGAGTGTTCTTCTGACCAACGTCTTTGAACAGCCTGCGTCTTTGAAAGGGAGGCTATGTTCAGCAGAGGACTAGTTCGGGAGAGCATGGAGTTTGGTCTCTAATGGGTGGGAGACACTTAGCCGTTAACATTAGTGATGGGGGGAAAAGGTCTATGCAGTTACGTATCGGGTTATTACTTTTGACAATATATCGTACTGTTGTGACAATATCGCAAAAAAACTATTTTTTGAGCTAGTGGGCTGTACCTGCACCAACATTTCCCTTCATATCTGTTTCTCCATCTCCTTTTTCATTTGTTTTCAGCACTTTTACTTCCATGACTGATCAAAACGTGTTTCTTCTTGTCCCTCCGCAGTAGACATATGGTAAGCAATATCTTTGGAACATCGAATTGCAATAAAATCACAGTATCAAATCTCAGTACATATAGAATCGTGAGAATCGCAATACAAATCGTATCAGCACCTAAGCATCGTGATGTCATATTGTGAGGTCCCTGGCAATTCCCGTCCCTAGTTAACATGTGTAAACTTTGACAGCCTTTAGTGTCACTAGCGACCACCTTCATGATGGCTTTGTCTGGCTGTAGTCAACGTGTGCGTGCGTGCATACTGGTACGTGTGTGCCTGCTTGCCTCTACGTGTTTGCATTAGTGTGTGCCATAGCCCTAGCAGTTCGCCCCCTGAATGCATCATGTTGCTTTGACAGTCAGGGTAGAGGAGAGAGAGAGAGAGAGGCGGAGATGGAGCGAGATGGACCGAGGTGGAGGAGGGAGTGGGCGACACAGCTGACTCAGGGAAAGGTCTACGGTGTTAAAGAGTACGACAGAGGGATCATGGGCTAATTACGAGCTCTAACTGTCATTAACTGGTTTGGCACTGGGAGTGGATTACCATGTTGCTGCTTCACCTCAACAATGCTATCCTGTTAACCATCGCCAACAGTTGACAGTCTGATTGGGGAGTGGAGGGTGTCCAGTGATGGGAGTGAAATGTGGGGGGTAGAGGGAGGAGAGGATAGAGGAGGTGGGGTGTATTCGCCTGCTTGGGTAATCAGAGTGACAGAGGCACTCCGCCAGCCATCTTGCCATTGTCTTAAAGGGAGACAGCGTTGGCATTTCTGTCAACTAGTTAGCACTCTCTCATGTGTACTGTCAGACTTGTTGCCTGGCTACAATCCGCCACCACCTAGCACCTCCCATTGTATGTGTTATGGCTGTGGGTGAGATATGCTGCAGAATGTCTTGTACTGTACTGTGTCTGCACTGCCTGGTTAGGTGTTGCAGGGCAGGAACTCGCTGCTGTGTTAATTTATGTTGATGTGGAGGTGAATTCCCCCGTCACTGCACTGGACGTCAAGCACGATAGGCCCAATGGAGCACTGTGTTTCCTGAACATTGTTGTCATGCCAGCCTGGTTTTGTGTGTGTGTGTGTGTGTGTGTGTGTGTGTGTGTGTGTGTGTGTGTGTGTGTGTGTGTGTGTGTGTGTGTGTGTGTGTGTGTGTGTGTGTGTGTGTGTGTGTGTGTGTGTGTGTGTGTGTGTGTGTGTGTGTGTGTGTAGAGAGATATGTAGAGATTTGTGTGTGTGTAGAGAGATATGTAGAGATTTGTGTGTGTGTAGAGAGATATGTGTGTGTGTAGAGATATGTGTGTGTAGAGAGATATGTGTGTGTGTAGAGAGATATGTGTGTGTAGAGAGATGTGTGTGTGTGTGTGTGTGTGTAGAGAGATGTGTGGTGGGCATAGGGTTGGAAAGGGGGGGTGTATTACTGGACACTTGAAGTTTGGTAACTTTCAAGTTGTATTTTGAATTGTATAAGATGACATCTAATTGCCTTTTTGGGTATTTCAAATTAACACATGCATCTGTAATCATTTCAGGCCCTCTGTGTGTCCTTACCACACTTACAAATAATGAAATAGGTTGACAAAGCTGTAAAACATTATCATCGTTATAAACCATCAAATGTTGAATACCATTGGTGTTTAATATGAGTGTTTCAGCATGAAATGAGTTGTGCCCCCTTTGCCCTCAGAACAATTCGTCAAGGCATGGACTCTACAAGGTGTCGAAATGCTTTTCACAGTTGTGTCAAGTTGGTTGGATGTCCTTTGGGTGGTGGACCATTCTTGATACACACGGGAAACTGTTGAGCTTGAAAAACCCAGCAGCGTTCCAGTTCTTGACACACACAAACCGGTGCAACTGGCACCTACTACCATACTCCGTTCAATGGCACTTAAATATTTTTGTCTTGCCCATTCACCATCTGAATGGCACACACACACACAATCCATGTCTCAATTGTCTCAAGGCTTAAAAAATCCTTCTTTAGCATATCTCCTCCCCTTCATCTACACTGATTAAAGTGGATTTAACAGGTGACATCAATACCCTTTCACCTAGATTCACCTGGCCAGTCTGTCATGTTACTAATGTTTTGTACACTCAGTGTATATTTATTATTTTACACACTTGAATTGTTTTGGCATTAAACTGGTGGCAGTTGTGAAAAAAGGTCAATAGTTGGAAGACTATTAATGTAAAATAATATAATTGTTGATTAGATGCCTTTTCCAGTAATTAGGATATTTTCTCTTGAACCATACAATATGAACACAGGTATAAAAAATATATATACTGTATATATGAATAGATTTGTGTTTAAGTTATTCAAGTATAAATAACCAAAGTTACCATAGATGCTAATTATCAAAACTGCAGAAGATTCCGCTAAATTGGGCACGATTGTTTATCTGTATATTAAATACATGTTTGTATGAAAGTTCAAAGTTCAAGGTTGACTCATACCATGCATGATGTACATGTATGCCTTAGTGTTTATGCTAAAGTGGTATATATAAAGTGACATATTGTACGGTATGTATGTGTGTGGGTAGACGGTTGTTTTAAATGAAAATGTTGTGACTTTAGTAAATGTGTATGATTATATGAGGATTTGGTTAAAGATACAGGCTTATCCACTATCCAGTGTATTGGCGTGTATTGGAGTGTTTTCCACGCACACAATACACCCACTATAACCTCCAGCATAACAACTGTTTACTTACTAGGTTTCATGAGAAGACTCTGATGAGCTAACAGACGACATAGAATTCAGTAATGTAACATCTGTCCCACTGAACGAGCCCCCTTGGGAGAGTTCAACCACTGTGCTACAATGTTCGCAGAGAAAATGTCTCAAAATGAACTGGAACAAAAATTACTCCGCCACACACAATCCCATGAAAGAAATGCTTATGTGAATCAAAATGGGCTATTACATTTATGGCCAACAGCAATGAGGAAGAAACAAAACAACAAATATAAAATGTTTCCCATTAATCGAAAAGATAGGTATGCTCTCCATTTATTAATTTCTCGCTTTCAATTTGCACTTAGCAATTACAGGTTAGTCGCGCACAATGGAAAGTGATGATTATAAATGTCTAGGACATTCCATTCGGTCCAGGTGGACTTCCATTCAGGCCACAGAGCGTGTGGAAATGGCAATGCTAGAAGTGGCTCAAACCTTTAGTAATGGTTAACAAATACATGGCAACACTGTCGCAGCTGCAATGCATCACCGATAAATACCATGCCAACATCAACAATAGGCTGTTGTTTTTTTATCTCCGCAATGCAAATCTCCATGGAAAAAACCCCACAGAAATGATAGGAGCTTTGGAGAACGCCTGTTACAGTCAAAATCCATTGGCCTGCCACCACAGCAAAACATTACCCTCCCCATCTCCTCTTTAAAGGCAACCGGCTGCATTTAGTCACCGTGTAACTCCACACCAATAAAACAGCCTCCCTCCCCAGCTTTCCCAAGTAAGTCAGGTCATTAAGTCATAGATGGGGGACCTTTATGACCCACCCCAGCCAAACTCTACTGTAGAATTGACCAATCCTCTTGATCCTCTTGATCACTCTCCCTGTCGTTAGGAGATAGCATGCAAATGACACTCCTGCTGATGATGTCCCGATAACACAGCTGATTTGTGTCACAGGCTCTGTCTTGTAATGGAAGGGGGGGGGGGTGCGTGTGCCATGAGGGTGGTATATGGACGTGACCCCAACCCGTCGTTGCGTGCCAGCCAGCCCGGCAAGCAGAGGCATTCAGTGGGAGAGTTAAGCCAGGCTCAGTGACTCGTCTGCTCCGGTAGCTCCTGTAAGCCCCAGTGACAACACGGGGGAGAGAGAACACCGCAGGCTGCAGGCCCAGTTGATCAAATACAGTTGCCCTACTTACTCATATTTACAGTGCTGATCACAGGGGCGATTGTACCCACGCACTGAGCCCAGGGAAAGCGCTGTGTCTCTTTTCTATCTGGCACTGGGAGAGGGATGCTTTTAGAGGGCTGGAAGGTGGAAGGGGATCGGGTGGCATGAGCGATCCCTCCCTCTCTCTCTCTGGAGGAGGGAGGATGCAGGGTTGTGGATGGCTAATACACCCTCAGAAATGTTATATTGCACTGAGAAGTGGAGTGGATTGTGGAGGAATCCGCTTTCACCACACTCGTTTTATCTCACTCTCTTTCAGCTGTCTACCTCCTCTCCTTCTCTCCTTCTCTCCCTGTCTCTTTATCTCACTCTCTCTTTCTTTCTCACTCACTCAAGGTCTCTCTATCCTACTGTTCCTTACTCCGTCTCTCTGTTTTTCATTTGTGCGCACACACCATCCCTTCCTCTCCGTGAGATTGTGTTGATGAAAAAGGGAAGCCGGTTCTAAGAGTAGGATATCCACTAACCGGCAGGTTCTGTGTGCTGCCTGTTGTTATCACCTCCTGATCATTATGCCAGCAGGAGCTTGTCGGTAGTGTGTCACTCCATCTCGATCTTCCACCCACTACCTCATGTTCTGACACTCTCTCCTTTCGTATCTTCATTGAAATGGAAATCCCCTGTTAACAATAACAACAATGGCTGCGGGTGATGAGTCGCTGTATTCCGTATTCATAACCTATCATCCCCTTTTAACCACCTGTGCATGTGTATCTGTATCAGTTGGCATGTATTGCCAGTCCTCCTTCCATAGTGAATGCAGGAGAAACACGTCACGTACAGCTTGATCCTTGCATAATGCAGTGATTGCAAGACATCCATATGACAGAGCATATACTGTGTATTTACCCCTGAACGCATTAGTCTCTTATTAAATGAATAACATTGCAAGAGGTTACCCACTCTGCTCCCCCTGTCAAGCATTCATCAAATGATGCTTCACTGAGATTTTGATGGCGCTGGTCAATGCTGTTTGTTCCAGTGCTGGAGAATGGATTGAAAGTTAATGAACTGTGCACAATATGAGATTCCTGTCTATATTTGCTTTTCTCTCTGCCCAGACGTACTGAGCTGCCACAGTTTTACAATGCTCAAATACAAATAATGCCATCTTATGTCATTAATAAATAGCGACATAATGCAATTAAAGCATTGAAATTCATTGAAACAATGAAAACACCCACCCCGTTGCACGCGCTCCAGCAGGTATATTTCACTGGCCATCCCCAAAGCCAACTCCTCCTTTGGCCGATTTTCCTTCCAGTTCTCTGCTGCCAATGACTGGAACGAATTTTAATAATCATTGAAGTTGGAGACTTATATCTCCCTCACTAACTTTAAGCGTCAGCTGCCAGAACAGCTTACCGATCACTGCACCTGTACACAGCCCATCTGTAAATAGCACACCCAACTACCTCATCCCCATATTGTTATTTATTTTTGCTCTTTTGCACCCCAGTATCTCTACTTGCACATCATCATTTGCACATCTATCACTCCTGTGTTAATGCTAAATTGTAATTATTTCGCCACTATGGCCTATTTATTGCCTTACCTCCCTAATCTTTTTACATTTGCACACACTGTGTAATTATTGTGTGTTATTGATTGTATTTTTGTTTATCCCATGTGTTGTGTTGTTGTTTTTGTCACACTGCTTTGTTTTATCTTGGCCAGGTCGCAGTTAATGAGAACTTGTTCTCAACTGGCCTACCTGGTTAAATTAAAATAAATAAATAGAATTACTCCTGTTAAGCTATTTTCCCAAAAACAATACTTGTAATTAGAATAAGAGCCAACCAGAATGTCAAGAGCCTAAATAATTACGGATTTCATATCCTATTAACACACTACACGTGCTGTGCTGCTGTGTGCATTTTTAAGGGCACTTATTGTAGATGCAGGCTTCAACATAATTAACATATTTGTACACAACAAATTGGCCAGTGTTACCTACTGTTGATTTGTCAATGTATACTTTGTAGTGTTGATTCAGGTGTTCAATTAACTCTGTAATTGTTCAAATAACACGCATTCATGTAAAAGAATCCCATCGTTAAACCAAAACCACACCCATCTATCATATTTTCCAGCATGCTCTAGGGCAGGTTGATTTTTAGAATAGTTTGTTTTTATATCTATGTTTTTGCATGTACATTGATTGCTTAATTATCTTATGCTACTCAAATATAAATAACATACTTTTTTTTCTAAACTAATACAATCTGTTATTTAGACTCATTGCAACTGTTACTGAAATGGTTTTTCCAGTTTAGATGGTTTAGGTATTCTCATACCTCACTCTTCCCGACCCGGCAGTCACTCTGGCATCAGGTTGAGGCTAGGAACATGCAGAGAAGGGACTGCCAGATGTGTCATAATGGCCCGGTAGTAAAGCCACACTGGGAGACAAATTTGAAATTGAATACATGGAGCAGGGTGGGAA
>NW_025753675.1:0-10301 GCF_021184085.1 Oncorhynchus gorbuscha | reverse complement strand
TACTGAAAACCTAACAAATATATTCCAATATGATCAGATAAATAAAGCAATATTTTCTTATGGCTCTGTCAGTAATCTTTAATTTTCAGCAGACACAGACAAATTTCCTTTATATAAAAATCCCCATAACATGAACATTAAATGAAAGAAACCGGTATTCAAGGCACCATCAGTAGCCTATATTTTCTATTTTAGCAAAAGTGGGCTAAATTTACTTCAAAGAAAAAAACAATAATAGCAATTTTCTATCATCCACTCAACTGAAATATTTTAAAAATATAATTGGATTGAAATACAATAAAATAAAGTGCAAAAATCTATTAATCAAAAACAACACTTTGTTTAAGGAGAAGTAACATGCAGTGAAAACAAATATTAAACTTTAACTTTTAAACTTGAACTGAGTAAAACTCTAAATATGTGATTGCACAGTAATGTTCACTTGTTTGAGGTTGAGGGTGATACTGGTGGTGTCCCATCTTTTCCACAAGTTCATCAATGTTCGGGGTAAGGCTCTGAGCTGAGGAAATCCTCAGAATTGAGTGGAGGTGTTCAGCAGTAAGTCGACTTCTGTGTGATGTTTTGTTCAAGTTCATCAAAGAAAACAGTTGTTCACACAGGTATGTGCTGCCAAACATAGACAACGTTTGAGCAGCCTGGATGCGCAGCTGGGGCATTGTGTCGGGGAGGAAACGGGCGAACTCCGCAGCACCCACTGCCGCATATTTTGCCCTCAGTGCATCATTGCATTGGAGGTCAATCAACTCCATTTGGAGGTTTGGTGGTGAGCTTTCCACGTCAGCAGCAAATGGGTTACCGAGCAGTTCCAACCTGCTTTTGTGCTTCAAAGTCAGCAAATCGGCGTCGAAAGTCAGCGGCAAGCATACCTATTTTATCAGCCAACTGTGCGCTCGGGAACGCACTGGTAGAGAGCTTCTCTTTCATGGTCTGGCAGCTGGGAAAGTGGCTCAAATTTTCTTTCCGCATCTCGTCTCCCACAGAGTCAGTTTGGTTTTAAATGCCTTCACTGTACTGTACATATCAGAGATGACACGATCCCGACCCTGCAGCTGCAAGTTCATTGCATTCAGATGACTCGTAATGTCACACAGAAAAGCCATTTCACACAGAAACATTTCGTCTCGGAGTTGTGTTGTGTCTTTCCCTTTGCTGTCCAAGAACAGACAAATCTCCTCACTTTAAGCTCGAAACATCTTTGAAGCACCTTTCCCTGGCTTAGCCATCGCACCTCTGTGTGATAAGGCAAATCACCATGCTCCGTTTCTAACTCCGTCAGAAATGCCTTGAACTGGCGGTGATTCAAACCTTTGGCTCTGATAAAGTTAACTGTGCGTGATGATGCTCATTACATGCTCCATTTTCAGGCTTTACCGCACAACGCTTCCTGGTGTATGATACAATGATAAGCTGTCAGCTCACCTGTCGCGTTTTCCTCTTGCATCTTTTCCCGTATCTTCGCCACCAGTCCGCTCCTGTGTCCACACATCGCAGGTGCTCCGTCGGTTGTCAAACCCACAAGTTTTCCCAAGGCAGCTCCATCTCATTTTACACATCTTGACACCTCTTCATACAAATCATGCCCGTGGTTGTGCCATGCATAGGACGTAAACCAAAAACTCCTCTGTCACGCTTAGGCTGGAGTCCACTCCGCGGATGAAAATTGACAACTGGGCAATGTCAGAAATGTCGGTGCTCTCATCCACAGCCAAGGAATATGCAATGAAATCTTTTCCCTTTTTCACAAGCTGCTCTTTTAGATTGATGGACAACTGGTCTACTCTCTCGGCAATGGTGTTTCTGCTCAGACTCACATTTAAAAAGAGTTGCCTTTTTCTGGGCAAACTTCGTCACAAACTTTAATCATGCAGTTTTGATGAAATCCCCCTCCGTAAATGGCCGGGCTGATTTAGCGATCTCTTCTGCCAAAATAAAACTGGCCTTGACAGCAGCCTGGCCTTGTGATTTGGCTTTTTTGAACAGAGCCTGTCGAGATTTGAGGCCTCGTTTTAATTCCTCTGCCTTTTGTAGCCTTTGTTCCATGTCCATATTCTTGTTTTGTCCGCGTGTTTCGTTTCATAATGTCGTCTCAGATTATACTCTTTCAGTACCGCCACACTTTCTCCACACAGAAGACACACAGGTTTTCCAGCTACCTCCGTGAACAAATACTCCGACTCCCACCTTGTTTGAAACCCCCGGTTCTCAGTGTCCACCTTCCGTTTTGCCATTTTTGATGGGTATCTGAAAGTTAATTTTACTGTGATGCTGACAACTGCTGTGCCAATAAATATTGAAATGAAGCAGCCTACTGCTCGGTGCGTCACCGTTGCATTGTGGGAAATGTAGTATTGGTGCGTGTAAAAGATCTGCGGGCTGCCGGCTTGCTGCGGTCTGCGGGCCGGTTCTAATAATAAATCAAGATCATCCCAGGGGCCGTAAAAAACCTTCTCGCGGGCCGGATGTGGCCCGCGGGCCTTGACTCTGACATATGTGGTATAAAGGGATCAGGAGACGGGCGCAGGGATGCGTAATAGGGTTTGTTATTTTCTCAAATTACAGCGTGCCTTGTAAAGGCACGGGGACGAAGACCAAACAAGTATAAAAAACACAGGGTTGAAACCCAAACAAAAGTGCGAGGAGTACCTCGAATAAACACACCGGGGCGAGAAAGACCAAAGGTGAATCTAACAGGTGATTCTAACAAGAGCGAGACCCATAACAGACACGCACACAATGATACCACACCTAATGAGACCAGTAACAGACACGCACACAATGATACCACACCTAATGAGACCCGTATCAGACACGTACACAATGATACCACACCTAATGAGACCCGTATCAGACACGTACACAATGATACCACACCTAATGAGACCTATAACAGACACACACACAATGATACCACACCTAATGAGACCCGTAACAGACACGCACACAATGATACCACACTGGATGAGACCCGTAACAGACACGCACACAATGATACCACACCTAATGAGACCCGTAACAGGCACGCACACAATGATACCACACCGGATGAGACCCGTAACAGGCACGCACACAATGATACCACACCGGATGAGACCCGTAACAGACACGCACACAATGATACCACACTGGATGAGACCCGTAACAGACACGCACACAATGATAGCACACTGGATGAGACCCATAATCATCTGTGCGCGATACAAGCAGTACGAAAGCCAAAGCAACAAAGCATAGGTACTCACACGACTAACGGACATTGGAACAGTAATCGACCGACGAAATGGAGAACAGAGGGCACATTTATACGATACACAATCAGTGGGAATGGGGACCAGGTGTGCGTAATGACATAACTCCCGGAAGGATCCGTGACAGTAGGACACTGTCATCTTGTAACTGTGTATCAAACATAGTGATTGTAAAAGCTGACACATAAATATGAGTTTTATGATATGGAAATGTGAAGTGCAAATTTGGACGGGTGTTTGGCTTGCTTGTATGACATCAAAGTGGCATTTATTATAATCCTCAATGTCTCATCTTTCAAAATACATAGTCCTCTTAATGTACAACATTTTTCTCACTCGGAAAACAAAAAAGTTACCCAATTAGCGGGAGGTATGGGGGTGAGGTTCTCAAATTCAGGTTAAAAAGTTGGTTTGGAGTGTATGTTAAGATAAAGTTGTCAGCCATATTGTGAGAATTATATAATGATGGGCCTATCCTTAATAAAAGCACAGGCTGTATAGAGGCACAGAGTTCTACAGTAATTTTCCCCAAAATTCATAATGAAGTGTCTCAAATCTGATGCCCCTGATGATTATTAATGGCGCTATTTAAAACGTAATAAAGAGATAATTGCAGTGGTACTCTGACATTTCACAACCCTCTCTGCATATTCCTCCCCTTCACACGATTAAATGTACAAAAAAGAAAAACCCTCAAACAGTGAAGATCCATCTGCCTCTGAAAAGCCCCAATTATTGTTAGTTTAGGCATTTCATCTACAGCCCGCTATGTATTTATTTCCCCTGGTTATAATATATTTAATGGAAGCATATTGATGTAAGCTGCTCTGCCATTTCATCATAGTCTCTTAAAAACGAGGGCTTGAAATGGCCCCCTGACTATGAGGGGATAAATCCTAGTCAAGCCCCCTAACTGAGGGGATAAATCCTAGTCAAGCCCCCTAACTGAGGGGATAAATCCTAGTCAAGCCCCCTAACTGAGGGGATAAATCCTAGTCAAGCCCCCTAACTGAGGGGATAAATCCTAGTCAAGCCCCCTAACTGAGGGGATAAATCCTAGTCAAGCCCCCTGACTATGAGGGGATAAATCCTAGTCAAGCCCCCTAACTGAGGGGATAAATCCTAGTCAAGCCCCCTAACTGAGAGGATAAATCCTAGTCAAGCCCTCTAACTGAGGGGATGAATCCTAGTCAATCCCCCTGACTATGAGGTTATGAATCCTAGTCAAGCCCCCTAACTGAGGGGATGAATCCTAGTCAAGCCCCCTGACTATGAGGCTATAAATCCTAGTCAAGCCCCCTGACTATGAGGTGATGAATCCTAGTCAAGCCCCCTGACTATGAGGGGATAAATCCTAGTCAAGCCCCCTGACTATGAGGTGATGAATCCTAGTCAAGCCCCCTGACTATGAGTTGATGAATCCTAGTCAAGCCCTCTAACTGAGGGGATGAATCCTAGTCAAGCCCCCTAACTGAGGGGATAAATCCTAGTCAAGCCCCCTAACTGAGGGGATAAATCCTAGTCAAGCCCCCTGACTATGAGAGGATAAATCCTAGTCAAGCCCCCTAACTGAGGGGATAAATCCTAGTCAAGCCCCCTAACTGAGAGGATAAATCCTAGTCAAGCCCTCTAACTGAGGGGATGAATCCTAGTCAATCCCCCTGACTATGAGGTTATGAATCCTAGTCAAGCCCCCTAACTGAGGGGATGAATCCTAGTCAAGCCCCCTGACTATGAGGCTATAAATCCTAGTCAAGCCCCCTGACTATGAGGTGATGAATCCTAGTCAAGCCCCCTGACTATGAGGGGATAAATCCTAGTCAAGCCCCCTGACTATGAGGTGATGAATCCTAGTCAAGCCCCCTGACTATGAGGCTATAAATCCTAGTCAAGCCCCCTGACTATGAGGTGATGAATCCTAGTCAAGCCCCCTGACTATGAGTTGATGAATCCTAGTCAAGCCCTCTAACTGAGGGGATGAATCCTAGTCAAGCCCCCTGACTATGAGGTTATGAATCCTAGTCAAGCCCCCTGACTATGAGGTTATGAATCCTAGTCAAGCCCCCTAACTGAGGTGATGAATCCTAGTCAAGCCCCCTGACTATGAGGTTATGAATCCTAGTCAAGCCCCCTGACTATGAGGTGATGAATCCTAGTCAAGCCCCCTGACTATGAGGCTATAAATCCTAGTCAAGCCCCCTGACTATGAGGTGATGAATCCTAGTCAAGCCCCCTGATTATGAGGTTATGAATCCTAGTCAAGCCCCCTGACTATGAGGTTATGAATCCTAGTCAAGCCCCCTGACTATGAGGCTATAAATCCTAGTCAAGCCCCCTGACTATGAGGTTATGAATCCTAGTCAAGCCCCCTGACTATGAGGTTATGAATCCTAGTCAAGCCCCCTGACTATGAGGTTATGAATCCTAGTCAAGCCCCCTGACTATGAGGTTATGAATCCTAGTCAAGCCCCCTGACTATGAGGTTATGAATCCTAGTCAAGCCCCCTGACTATGAGGTGATGAATCCTAGTCAAGCCCCCTGACTATGAGGTGATGAATCCTAGTCAAGCCCCCTGATTATGAGGTTATGAATCCTAGTCAAGCCCCCTAACTGAGGGGATGAATCCTAGTCAAGCCCCCTGACTATGAGGCTATAAATCCTAGTCAAGCCCCCTGACTATGAGGTGATGAATCCTAGTCAAGCCCCCTGACTATGAGGGGATGAATCCTAGTCAAGCCCCCTGATTATGAAGGGATAATTCCTAGTCAAGCCCCCTGACTATGAGGTGATGAATCCTAGTCAAGCCCCCTGACTATGAGGTGATGAATCCTAGTCAAGCCCCCTGACTATGAGGCTATAAATCCTAGTCAAGCCCCCTGACTATGAGGTGATGAATCCTAGTCAAGCCCCCTAACTGAGGGGATGAATCCTAGTCAAGCCCCCTGACTATGAGTTGATGAATCCTAGTCAAGCCCCCTGACTATGAGTTGATTAATCCTAGTCAAGCCCCCTGACTATGAGGCTATAAATCCTAGTCAAGCCCCCTGACTATGAGGTGATGAATCCTAGTCAAGCCCCCTGACTATGAGGTTATAAATCCTAGTCAAGCCCCCTGACTATGAGGGGATGAATCCTAGTCAAGCCCCCTGACTATGAGGCTATAAATCGTAGTCAAGCCCCATGACTATGGGGGGATGAATCCTAGTCAAGCCCCCTGACTATGAGGTTATGAATCCTAGTCAAGCCCCCTGATTATGAAGGGATAATTCCTAGTCAAGCCCCCTGACTATGAGGGGATGAATCCTAGTCAAGCCCGCTAATTATGAAGGGATAATTCCTAGTCAAGCCCCCTGACTATGAGGTGATGAGTCCTAGTCAAGCCCCCTAACTGAGGGGATGAATCCTAGTCAAGCCCCCTGACTATGAGTTGATGAGTCCTAGTCAAGCCCCCTGACTATGAGTTGATGAATCCTAGTCAAGCCCCCTGACTATGAGTTGATGAATCCTAGTCAAGCCCCCTGACTATGAAGGGATAATTCCTAGTCAAGCCCCCTGACTATGAGGGGATGAATCGTAGTCAAGCCCCATGACTATGGGGGGATGAATCCTAGTCAAGCCCCCTGACTATGAGGTTATGAATCCTAGTCAAGCCCCCTGATTATGAAGGGATAATTCCTAGTCAAGCCCCCTGACTATGAGGGGATGAATCCTAGTCAAGCCCGCTAATTATGAAGGGATAATTCCTAGTCAAGCCCCCTGACTATGAGGTGATGAGTCCTAGTCAAGCCCCCTAACTGAGGGGATGAATCCTAGTCAAGCCCCCTGACTATGAGTTGATGAGTCCTAGTCAAGCCCCCTGACTATGAGTTGATGAATCCTAGTCAAGCCCCCTGACTATGAGTTGATGAATCCTAGTCAAGCCCCCTGACTATGAGTTGATGAATCCTAGTCAAGCCCCCTGACTATGAGGCTATAAATCCTAGTCAAGCCCCCTGACTATGAGGTGATGAATCCTAGTCAAGCCCCCTGACTATGAGTTGATGAATCCTAGTCAAGCCCCCTGACTATGAGTTGATGAATCCTAGTCAAGCCCCCTGACTATGAGGTGATGAATCCTAGTCAAGCCCCCTGACTATGAGTTGATGAATCCTAGTCAAGCCCCCTGACTATGAGTTGATGAATCCTAGTCAATCCCCCTGACTATGAGTTGATGAATCCTAGTCAATCCCCCTGACTATGAGGCTATAAATCGTAGTCAAGCCCCATGACTATGAGGTTATGAATCCTAGTCAAGCCCCCTGATTATGAAGGGATAATTCCTAGTCAAGCCCCCTGACTATGATGGGATGAATCCTAGTCAAGCCCCCTAATTATGAGGGGATGAATCCTAGTCAAGCCCCCTGACTATGAGGTTATGAATCCTAGTCAAGCCCCCTGATTATGAAGGGATAATTCCTAGTCAAGCCCCCTGACTATGAGGGGATGAATCCTAGTCAAGCCCCCTGACTATGAGGTTATGAATCCTAGTCAAGCCCCCTGATTATGAGGTTATGAATCCTAGTCAAGCCCCCTGACTATGAGGTTATGAATCCTAGTCAAGCCCCCTGACTATGAGGGGATGAATCCTAGTCAAGCCCCCTGACTATGAGGTTATGAATCCTAGTCAAGCCCCCTGACTATGAGGTTATGAATCCTAGTCAAGCCCCCTGATTATGAGGGGATGAATCCTAGTCAAGCCCCCTGACTATGAGGTTATGAATCCTAGTCAAGGCCCCTGACTATGAGGGGATGAATCCTAGTTAATCCCCCTGACTATGAGGTTATGAATCCTAGTCAAGCCCCCTGAGTATGAAGGGATAATTCCTAGTCAAGCCCCCTGAGTATGAAGGGATAATTCCTAGTCAAGCCCCCTGAGTATGAAGGGATAATTCCTAGTCAAGCCCCCTGAGTATGAAGGGATAATTCCTAGTCAAGCCCCCTGACTATGAGGCTATAAATCCTAGTCAAGCCCCCTGACTATGAGGTTATGAATCCTAGTCAAGCCCCCTGACTATGAGGTTATGAATCCTAGTCAAGCCCCCTGATTATGAAGGGATGAATCCTAGTCAAGCCCCCTGATTATGAAGGGATAATTCCTAGTCAAGCCCCCTGATTATGAAGGGATAATTCCTAGTCAAGCCCCCTGACTATGAGGGGATGAATCCTAGTCAAGCCCCCTGACAATGAGGGGATGAATCCTAGTCAAGCCCCCTGACTATGAGGTTATGAATCCTAGTCAAGCCCCCTGACTATGAGGCTATAAATCCTAGTCAAGCCCCCTGACTATGGGCCTATAAATCCCAGTCAAGCCCCCTGTCTGTAGCTAGGTTTCCAAGAAAAAAAACATTAAATTATGTATATTTCGTCTCTCTGTGTGTCAAAATGTTCCTTCAGTTCACAAGAGGCTGAATGTATCTCACCGGAGAAAGCATCCGGGTGAACGAAACAGTGCCCCTCTGTCTCTGTATGTGTAGGTCATTTTTAATGCTGTCTGGTCAAAAATCGTATGACATTATTGCCGCCTGTATCATTGAATGTTAGTTAGCATTTGTCTTCCCTTGATGAAAAAAAGTATAAAATAATAGCCAATCAGCGTTGAGCTAAACTGAGTGAGCTCAACTGTGAATGGTCCTGGCGCACCAAAGAAAAGTGTCAAGGGAAGCTGTGTTTGGATTTGGCATCACTCCTATCAAATCGCATCAGAGCATACGTCATTGGGCGGCAGCGTAGCCTAGTGGTTAGAGGGTTGGATTAGTAACCGGAAGGTTGCGAGTTCAAACCCCCGAGCTGACAAGGTACAAATCTGTCGTTCTGCCCCTGAACAGGCAGTTAACCCACTGTTCCCAGGCCGTCATTGAAAATAAGAATATGTTCTTAACTGACTTGCCTGGTTAAATAAAGGTAAAAAAAATAATAATAAAATAAATTGACAGAAACAACTTGAATTGTTGCATCTCATTGTGTTGTTGTCATCCGGTGGCTGGCTAGCTAAAGTTAAAATTGGCCCTTTCATAAAAAGAGCCACAGATGGAGATAGGGATTTGGACTTGTGATTTTACTTAATTAGCCAATGATTATAATGCCGATTCTGATCCATTCATTAATGCATACATTGTGCCCCTGGCCTGAGAGGATGGAAGTTCAACATGTAGCTAGATGTAGTAGGCTAATGTTAACCAGCTGGCTCATTGTTGACAATTGAAGGCTAGGAGCAAGCATAAAAGCGTGTACGTACTGTATGACAGAGTTATAGATCGTTTCATCAATATGAAAGAGGAGGATGGCATTGACATTTCTCTACAAGTAGGGCGAGTCAACATTTTAATTTTCTACTTGCACGAATGCGCGGGCGCGCACACCCACACATAAATAAGAACCATGGACAGCCACATCGTATTTAGCTTACATTGAGTGGACTAAATCATTTTTGGTATCTTTTAGTTGTCACTGTATTAGACTAAGCATAGGTGATTTGATGTGGTCCGAAAATGTCGGAAACATTAACTTGCTTGACTGTGCTGTAGGTCATGTAACTGTTTGTTACATGCAATATGCTTTGGGATGAAACAACGGTGTGGTTGAATTTATTCTGCCACAGTGTCTTCTTATTGTCTCGGCCTTTAGGCCTATATATCACGGTGGCAAGGCATATGAACTAACAGTTTATAGAGCAAAACAACGCAATTATCACAACACATAGGTTGTAATATGGCTTATTTTTCCTGGCTTCCTCTTTGATTTGACCCACGCACAGCTACTGCGCTACGGATAGTTTTGTCACAGAATAGCAAACAGAATGTTTTTATTTTATTTTACCTTTATTTAACCAGGCAAGTCAGTTAAGAACAAATTCTTATTTTCAATGACGGCCTAGGAACAGTGGGTTAACTGCCTGTTCAGGGGCAGAACGACAGATTTTGTACCTTGTCAGCTCGGGGGTTTGAACTTGCAACCTTCCTGTGAACCTGCAATGTGCCTACTCTGGTGTTGGCACG
>NW_025753673.1:0-10302 GCF_021184085.1 Oncorhynchus gorbuscha | reverse complement strand
TCCAGTATTGATCCTTTATATTGGGCAGACAGACCAGTTCCCCTACCTCCTCTTCCAGTATTGACACTTTATATTGGGCAGACAGACCAGTTCCCTACCTCCTCCTCCAGTATTGACCCTTTATATTCGGCAGACAGACCAGTTCCTACCTCCTTCCGCTGACACCCGCCTCCTCCATTTTGGGGTTAATGCTGTAATCAATTGGTTGTACTCTTGGATTGAGCAGACCTTTCTGTACATTCCATGAAGGACATAAACTCTACCATTCCAATTTAAAATATAATTAAAGAACAAAATACCCTTTTCAAACATCTTTCCCATAAATACAGGTATTTTATCAACCAGCCCATTTGAGTTTAATATTTGTTATATATTTTCAGGGGACGAAATTGAAATGGTAGCCAGCTCTGCAATGTTTGTTTGAAAAAGAGAGATACTTTGAAAAAAGTATCATTTTCAATTAATTGCCATTTTTAAACAATAGATGAGCTTTTCTTAGTAATCTACTTGAGGACCATTTAGGGTTCAAATAAAACTTTTGAATGAGTGAAGCTTTTAGGAGAGAGGTTTAGTGCTTTTATATTTAATAATCTCAACCCACCCAATTCATATTCGTTATATAGATAGGCACGTTTGATTTAGTCTGGTTTAGCATCCCAGATAGAGTGAAATAGGTTTTGCCGTCTGATTTGAAAAACAAATCATCAGGAGTAGGCAGCGCTGTGAGTAAACTGAGATACGACTAACGAGTTAATCAGGACAATTTTTCCCTCAATAGACAGGTATCTACCTCTCCATGGTTGCAGGATCTTGTCTATCTTTACAAGTGTTCTATTGAATTGATTGTGGAGAGCTTATTTATATATTTTGTGATATGAATACCGAATATGTCTACTTCGCCATCAGCCCATTTTATTGGTAAACTTCAGGGTAATGTAGAAGTTGTATTTTTTAAGGATCCAATAAGTAATATTATCATAATTAGGTTTTAGTCCAGAGAGTACTTGAAAAGTACAGAAAAGTTATCTAGATCTTCAATGAGACATTGCAGGGATCTTCAAGGAGACATAACAGGGATCTTCAAGGAGACATTGCAGGGATCTTCAAGGAGACATTACAGGGATCTTCAAGGAGACATTGCAGGGATCTTCAAGGAGACATTGCAGGGATCTTCAAGGAGACATTGCAGGGATCTAGCTTGTGGACTTAATATAAAACTAGAGTCATCGGCACCTTTGTTTTAAAGCCTTGGATCAACATTGTTGTTGGATCTGATTCTAATAGCATTTCGATGGCCAATACGAATAGATATGGTGACAGTGGACACCCTTGTTTAACTCCTCTTAACAATTCAAAACTCTCTTAGAAGTAGTCGTTATTTACTATTTTACACCTGGGGTTGCTATATATTACTTGTACCCATTTTATAAGAGAATTACCAAAATTACCGAAAAATCCAGGCATTTATAAATACAATCCAGTCTTACTTTATCAAATGTCTTTTCAAAATCCGCTATAATTACCATTCCTGGCTTCTTATATGTTTCATGGTGCTCTATTATTTCTAGTAGATGTCGTATATTATCTCCAATGCATCGCCCATGTTAAAAAAACCTGTCTGATCAGGATGAACAATATCTGGTAAATGCTATGCATTTTCTTTGGTATTTTTGCATCACAACATTGAAGTGTAAGGAGCCTCCAGTTTTTTTTCTTTATATTTTCTATCTGGTTTTAATAATAGAGAAATCAGACCTTCCTGCTGAGTACCTGACAGACAACCATTTCTATAGCAGTAGTTAAAACAATCTAACAATGGAGCTTTTAGTATATGGAGCGGCAGGGTAGCCTAGTGGTTAGAGTGCTAGACTAGTAACCGGAAGGTTGCAAGTTCAAACCCCCGAGCCGACAAGGTACAAATCTTTCGTTCTGCCCCTGAACAGGGGCAGAATGACAGAACCCACTGTTCCCAGGCCGTCATTGAAAATAAGAATGTGTTCTTAACTGACTTGCCTGGTTAAAAAAAAATACCGAAAAAGGCTTGATGTACCTTGACCGGTATGCCATCAAGCCCTGGAGTTTTTCCAGACAGAAAGGATTTAATAGCCTCAAAAAGTTATTTCTCTGTAATTTGGCTTTCACAACGATCTTTCTGTACATTTGTTAATTTCCATTTTGTATATTATTTGGAAAGAGTTCCATACCGTTCTCTTCATTCGGTGGGAGAGGATCTGACAGAAAAGGGAACATCTGCAACCTGAAACCCCACCTCTTTAAGGAATACCTAGGATAGGATAAAGTAATCCTTCTCACCCCCCCCCCCCTTAAAATATGTAGATGCACTATTGTAAAGTGGCTGTTCCACTGGATGTCATAAGGTGAATGCACCAATTTGTAAGTCGCTCTGGATAAGAGCGTCTGCTAAATGACTTAAATGTAAATGTAATAATTAACTTCCTCTTTTAGAATATAATTTGGGAAATCATGTATGACTCTGTCTTCAGCAACGAGTTTCTGCAAATTATTTTATTTAGCGTTCTTGTTCTTGGAGATTCAGGAAAGACTTTGTGCATTTTTCTCCATATTCCATCCAGTTTGCTTTATTTGTGTAATATATTACATTAGATCGTTCTTGAATAAGCTCTTCCAGTTCTTTGTGCTTTTCCTGTTACATATCTTGTATCTCTGTAGTATCGTTTTTATTGCCATCTACCTGTACTATTAGTCCCTTGTTAGTCTTGTATCTTTAGACAGAAACTGTTTTTTATTATTGATGATTATTGAATTGAAGGACCTCTGAAGGTACATTTAAAGGTATCCCAAACAATAAGGGGATTTGCTGAACCTATATTATACTGGTACATTTAAAGGAATCCCAAACAATAAGATTTGCTGAACCTATATTATACTGGTACATTTAAAGGAATCCCAAACAATAAGGGGATCTGCTGAACCTATATTATACTGGTACATTTAAAGGAATCCCAAACAATAAGGGGATCTGCTGAACCTATATTATACTGGTACATTTACAGCAATCCCAAACAATAAGGGGATTTGCTGAACCTATATTATACTGGTACATTTAAAGGTATCCCAAACAATAAGGGGATTTGCTGAACCTATATTATACTGGTACATTTAAAGGAATCCCAAACAATAAGGGGATATGCTGAACCTATATTATACTGGTACATTTAAAGGTATCCCAAACAATAAGGGGATTTGCTGAACCTATATTATACTGGTACATTTAAAGGTATCCCAAACAATAAGGGGATTTGCTGAACCTATATTATACTGGTACATTTAAAGGAATCCCAAACAATAAGGGGATATGCTGAACCTATATTATACTGGTACATTTAAAGGAATCCCAAACAATAAGGGGATATGCTGAACCTATATTATACTGGTACATTTAAAGGAATCCCAAACAATAAGGGGATTTGCTGAACCTATATTATACTGGTACATTTAAAGGAATCCCAAACAATAAGGGGATTTGCTGAACCTATATTATACTGGTACATTTAAAGGTATCCCAAACAATAAGGGGATCTGCTGAACCTATATTATACTGGTACATTTAAAGGTATCCCAAACAATAAGGGGATTTGCTGAACCTATATTATACTGGTACATTTAAAGGTATCCCAAACAATAAGGGGATCTGCTGAACCTATATTATACTGGTACATTTACAGCAATCCCAAACAATAAGGGGATTTGCTGAACCTATATTATACTGGTACATTTAAAGGTATCCCAAACAATAAGGGGATTTGCTGAACCTATATTATACCGGTACATTTAAAGGTATCCCAAACAATAAGGGGATTTGCTGAACCTATATTATACTGGTACATTTACAGGAATCCCAAACAATAAGGGGATTTCCTGAACCTATGTTATACTGGTGCATTTAAAGGTATCCCAAACGATAAGGGGATTTGCTGAACCTATATTATACTGGAAAAATTCAGTTATAAATGATTCTGTCTTAGTTTAAAATAAGTTATCCTCCAGTAAACTTTGATTAAATTTCCAATAACCCCGTCCACGTTGAAAATCTTAGTTATGTGAAGGCCAATTAGATCCGTTTGCATTCTGTCTCCTACTAAAACTTTTTGAACCTTTGATGCAAGAGACAAAGAGACAAGAATGTAGACAAGTCCCCTCCATGTATACCTCACTAGGTCAGGGTTTTTTAGTCTCCAAATATCCACCATTTCTAATGTGTCCATAATGTTTGTGATTTCCTTAAGGGCACAGTGATGATAGTTTGTAGAGTGATTATCTTTACGGTCCATTGAGGTTCTTAACACTGTGTTATAGTCTCCTACCAAAATGATTAGATCATTTGTTGCCTGTAAGTTCAATATTGTCTTTAGGAATGTAGTGAAGTTAAAGTTGTCAAAAATATAAATAGTAAAGTAAAGTACGGATACCCCCAAAATTGACTTAAGTAGTACTTTCAAGTACTAGCTCAGGACCTGAAGCAAGGATATGCATATTATTGGTACCATTTGAAAGGAAACACTTTGAACTTTGTGAAATAAATGTTGAAAGAGATGGAGATTATAACACAATAGATCTTGTGAAACATAATACAAAGAATAAACCAACTGTACTTTTGTATAAAAAAAATTGTACCATGATCTTTGAAATGCAAGAGAAAGGCCATAATGTATTATTATTCCAGCCCAGGTGCAGTGTATGTGCAAAGTTTTTGACTGATCCAATGAACCATTACATTTCTGTTCAAAACTTTGTATCAAGACTGCCCAAATGTGCCTAATTTGTTTCTTAATAACTTTTCATGTTCAAAACTGTGCACTCTCCTCAAATAATAGCATGGTATTCTTTCACTGTAATAGCTACTGTCATTTGGACAATAATTGTCAATTGGACAATAATTTAATCTTTCTGCCAATATCAGATATGTCTATGTTCTGGGAAATGTTCTTGTTACTAACAACCTCATGCTAATCGCATTAGACTATGTTAGCTCAACCGTCCCGTGGAAGGAACACAGATCCCGAAGTAGAAGGTTAAAAAAGCCCGTCTTTGGGGAGGGACATGGGCCAGAGCATGAAGCACCGCCCAACACAAGTTGTAGTCTTTCAGAGAATGGAAAAATGTGTCTGCTTGTATATTTAGCAATGAATCCACCGATAGGATCATCACTGAAAGAGGTCCAATAGCTCTATGAAACAAGGACAACCATATCTCACTCACAAAAACGCAGTGGTATAAAGTACTTAAGTAAAAATACTTTAAAGTACTAGGAGTGGTTGAAAAAGTACTAAAATCTGTAGTAACAGTCAACGGTACCTTCATAGAAAATGACTCAAGTAAAAGTGAAAGTCACCCATTAAAATACTAAGATTTATTTTGTACTTTACTCTCTAAGGCCCACAGGAATATATTATATTATATATATAATATATAATGTAAAAATATAGGGGGAAAAAAATATAGGGAACCATTTGGGACACACGCAGACTTTCACAGCTCAGGTTTTATCGATTTTATTTGATTAAAATGCCACGTTGTGTTTGTCTCTGCTCCTGGACGAGGAAGGAAAAAGTTTACGTAACAACGCATTTGTTCTTCACAGATAACATGGAGTGTTGAAGAGGCTGCAGAATATGTTGGGTGTTAGCAGCTCGTGTTAGTTTGAGTCACAGTGGGTGTGCTGTTACGTAAGGGCTTGAATAAGGCTGCAGAAGAACGGGAGAACAGCACAGAGACTGATAGAAAAAAAAAGCACAAACAGATTGTAACATTTCCCGCTGTTCAGTGGTCTTTTCAATATGAAGAATGTACAAGAGGTGATATTGTGTTAGTTTCCTGGACCTTTTGCACACCATTAGAGATTCACACCTGGTTCCTGGCAGCAGGACCGATAGTCAGTGGAGGTGTCTCTGTGTCTCTCGCTACTATAGCAGCGCAAAAATTAGCTTCCTGTCACGTCGAAACCTGGATATCATATATTATTCATATATCCTGGTCCTGTATTGGCTTAATTGACTTTGCTGTAGCCTTCTGTCAGTCTGTGCAAAGGGCACCTAACCCATTTCACAGACCAGCCTGTACAGACACAGAACACACCACCCTCTAATAGTAGTGTCCCTCAAACACAGGCCTGGCAGAAGTTATTTCTGCTGCACTCCAGAGCAGAAAGGGTAGACACACACACACTTGTCATGTAAGAGATAGCTGCTGCAGAGATAGCAGATGAGGATGTGATTAGTGATTAGGCGATCACTCAGATGATGTTCTGACAGAATCTGTTGTCTGTTAAATCAGCACTCTGTAGTTCAAACAATAACAAAAAGAGACACGCGCCACAGATTTGGCAAACCGCTGAGGGATGAGGGCTGGAGAAATGTAGCCACGCTCAAATTTAATTGGATGAAAGGACTGAATATCCATGTGATCAAAATAATAGTTTTAACCAGGTTTTGATTGGTTGTTTACAATTGCATACATTGGTTGTTTACAATTGCAGTACATTGTTTACATACAACGGAGTAAAATAATCCTATATTTTGGGTTCTGATGCGGTCACACAGTTTAATTCACGAGTCATTTGTAAGTTAAATTATTCAACAATCAATGGGTATAAATAATTCATTTAAATGTTATTTTTTTAAGTATTGCAAACGCTGATCGCTCCTTTAATGGCTCTTTTCAGATGGATTCTGTTAGTCACTCGATCATATTATTTACCTGAACTTGAAATGCCTGTTGTGTTTCCTGTTATATTCAAATTAGTGGTAAATCATATTACATCTGTAGATGTTATCAGAAACTATTCATACCACTTGATATATTGCACATTTTGTTGTGTTGCAGCCTGAATTAAACATAGATTACATAGATTCTTTCTCACCCATCTCCACACAATACCCCGTAATGACAAACTGAAAACATGTTTTTAGAAATGTCAAAGAGCTGTGAGTATTTCTGGGTAAGTCTCTAAGAGCTGTGAGTCTTTCTGGGTAAGTCTCTCAGAGCTGTGAGTATTTCTGGGTAAGTCTCTAAGAGCTGTGAGTCTTTCTGGGTAAGTCTCTCAGAGCTGTGAGTCTTTCTGGGTAAGACTCTCAGAGCTGTGAGTCTTTCTGCGTAAGTCTCTAAGAGCTGTGAATATTTCATGGTAAGTCTCTAAGAGCTGTGAGTCTTTCTGAGGAAGTCTCTCAGAGCTGTGAGTCTTTCTGGGTAAGACTCTCAGAGCTGTGAGTCTTTCTGGGTAAGTCTCTAAGAGCTGTGAATATTTCATGGTAAGTCTCTAAGAGCTGTGAGTCTTTCTGAGGAAGTCTCTAAGAGCTGTGAGTATTTCTGGGTAAGTCTCTAAGAGCTTTGCACACCAGGATTCTATAACATTTGCCCATTTACTAATTTTTATATTCTTCAAAATCTGTCGTTCTGCCCCTGAACAGACCCACTGTTCCTAGGCCGTCATTGAAAATAAGAATTTGTTCTTAACTGACTTGCCTAGTAAAATAAAGGTCAAATAAATAAAAATTAGGCAGGCCTTTTTGTGTCTTGCCATAGCATTTCAAGCTGACTTAAGTTAACCCTTGCGATGTAAAGGGTCATTGCCTTTGTTCAAATTTCTATGAAAGCTTTAAACCACCAGGATACAAAGATTGTCTTAGGGTCATTTTTGACGCGGCAGATATAAAATAACACACACACACACACACAATGAGAAATTCAGATTATGTTTGCTACTGCTTGAACTCAGCCAGCAGCTCCTGAAGAGGAAGATCACCATGGTTGGCACAGTCAGAAAGAACAAGCCTGAGCTCCCCCCTGTACTCCTCGCAACAAGGGGGAGAGAGGCCTTCTCATCAAAGGTTGCCTTCACCCCCACCACCACTCTAGCTTCTTACCTCCCAAAGAGGAAGAAGAATGTGGTCCTCCTGAGCACACAGCACAAAACGGCTGAGATCAGTGATGGTGAGGACAGGAAGCCAGGCATCATCCTGGACTAAAACCACAACAAAGGAGGTGTGAACAACCTGGACAGGGTTAAATAAAAATGTTTGTTGTGTCTTACCCTGAGCAATAAACAGTTTGTCCATTCATCTTAATTAAGGTCGGAACAACCACATGTCACAGTCATGGTAAGTCTATCAGCCTATCAGCAGTCAGTACTAGAAATGCAAGTCAAGTGCAAGGTTAGTCTTTTTTTTTTGGGGGGGGGGGGGAGGAAGGGACACTGCTGAGATCAGTGATGGTGAGGACAGGAAGCAAGGCATCATCCTAGACTACAACCACAAGAGAGGAGGTGTCAACAACCTGGACAAGGTGATTGGAAGTTACAGCTGCAGGAGGATGACAGCCCGCTGGCCCCTGGTCATCTACCATAACATCATTGATGTGTCCTCATACAATGCCTTCATGATATGGAACAAGATCAACCCTACCTGGATGCCTGATAAGCGGAACAAGAGGAGGGTGTTCCTGGAGCAGCTGAGAAAGGCACTTGTAACCCCACCCATTCAAAGAAGGGAGTGACACCCCCACACATCAGTCTCTGCAGCGCTTGTGAAAGCTGTGCAGGGTGCTGTATCGTGTCCTGATCCACCTGAAGCTGCAGCTGGGGCATGCAAGAGGAGGAGATGCCAATTCTGCCCCAAAGAAGGACTGTAAAATAAATACTATGTGCTGCACATGTGAGAAATACATCTGCAAAGTCCATACACACACACTTTCATACTGTCCTACATGTGCTAATTAAAGATTATTGATTTACGTTCTTCACATTTTTGTTTTGTATCTATGATATTATTTTTATTTGTATTTATTGTTGTTTATACACCTTGTGGGTGGGGCAATGGTTAAAAATGGGAGAAGGCTAGTATTTGTAGTTGAATTCCTCTGTCACGTTCTGACCTTAGTTCCTTTGTATTGTCTTTGTTTTAGTTCGGTCAGGCGTGAGTTGGGGTGGGTAGTCTATGTTCTTTTTTCTATGTTGTGTTTATGTGTTTGGCCTGGTATGGTTCTCAATCAGAGGCAGGTGTCGTTCGTTGTCTCTGATTGAGAATCATACTTAGGTAGCCTGTTTTCCCCATTTTAGTTGTGGGTGATTGTTTCTGTCTCTGTGTCATTACCAGACAGAACTGTTTTGTTTTCGTTCGTTCTACTTGTTATTTGGTTTTTGGTGTTCAATGTTAATAAATTATCAACGCGGACACATATCACACTATATATTGGTCCGATCCTTCATACTCCGCTTTAGAGGAAAACTAATTTCCTTACATCCTCATTGTACATAAGAATATATCACTATGTTGCCAAAACAATTCAAGACTGTTATTTTTCCCTTCAATAAAATGCATTCAAAACTACTTTCTGCACGTTTCTGCTACTTTCTCAGGCTATACTGTCTCTTCCTAAAAATGTTATGTTTAGCAAAAATAATAATAATAATCCTCTACTTTAGTAAAGAAAACAATTATAAAACGTGTGTTTTAATAAAAACGAGTGGTGTCCACTGATTAAATGCAGTCTTTCTGCATTGTGAAGAGGAAAAACCCCCAGATATTCACAATGTTTGTGATGAATGACAAGTTGTTTCTTCACACAAAATAGATTTGATTTAAAATTCAATTAAACTGCTTTATTTTAGGGGTCTTTTTTAACCTTAGTATAGAGAATGTTAAGACTACACAAGGGTTACAATTTGGCCACTCGTTAACATTCAATGTAGTCTTGTGTTAAAATAAAATACAATTTTATTTGTCACATACACATGGTTAGCAGAATGAGAATATGTACATATAAGTGTATCAATGAGCAATGGCCGAGTGGCATAAGCAAGGTGCAGTAGATGATATAAAATACAGTGTACAGTACAGTGGGGCAAAAAAGTATTTGCTCAGTTGGTAGAGCATGGCGCTTGTAACGCCAGGGTAGTGGGTTCGATTCCCGGGACCACCCATACGTAGAATTTATGCACACATGTATGCACACATGACTGTAAGTCGCTTTGGATAAAAACGTCTGCTAAATGGCATATATTATTATTATTATATTATTATATAGTCAGCCACCAATTGTGCATGTTCTCCCACTTAAAAAGATGAGAGGCCTGTAATTTTCATCATAGGTACACTTCAACTATGAGATACAAAATGAGAAAAAAAATCCAGAAAATCACATTGTATGATTTTTTAATGAATTTATTTGCAAATTATGGTGGAAAATACGTATTTGGTCACCTACAAACAAGCAAGATTTCTGGCTCTCACAGACCTGTAACTTCTTCTTTAATTAAGAGTCTCC
>NW_025753672.1:0-10303 GCF_021184085.1 Oncorhynchus gorbuscha | reverse complement strand
CTTCATTTGACTGTCCATGTCTCATCTCATTTGACTGTCCATGTCTCATCTCTTCATTTGACTGTCCATGTCTCATCTCTTCATTTGACTGTCCATGTCTCATCTCTTCATGTGACTGTCCATGTCTCATCTCTTCATTTGACTGTCCATGTCTCATCTCTTCATTTGACTGTCCATGTCTCATCTCATTTGACTGTCCATGTCTCATCTCTTCATTTGACTGTCCATGTCTCATCTCATTTGACTGTCCATGTCTCATCTCTTCATTTGACTGTCCATGTCTCATCTCTTCATGTGACTGTCCATGTCTCATCTCTTCATTTGACTGTCCATGTCTCATCTCATTTGACTGTCCATGTCTCATCTCTTCATTTGACTGTCCATGTCTCATCTCTTCATTTGACTGTCCATGTCTCATCTCTTCATGTGACTGTCCATGTCTCATCTCTTCATTTGACTGTCCATGTCTCATCTCATTTGACTGTGCATGTCTCATCTCTTCATGTGACTGTCCATGTCTCATCTCTTCATTTGACTGTCCATGTCTCATCTCTTCATTTGACTGTCCATGTCTCATCTCATTTGACTGTCCATGTCTCATCTCTTCATTTGACTGTCCATGTCTCATCTCTTCATTTGACTGTCCATGTCTCATCTCATTTGACTGTCCATGTCTCATCTCATTTGACTGTCCATGTCTCATCTCTTCATTTGACTGTCCATGTCTCATCTCATTTGACTGTCCATGTCTCATCTCTTCATTTGACTGTCCATGTCTCATCTCTTCATGTGACTGTCCATGTCTCATCTCTTCATTTGACTGTCCATGTCTCATCTTATTTGACTGTCCATGTCTCATCTCATTTGACTGTCCATGTCTCATCTCATTTGACTGTCCATGTCTCATCTCATTTGACTGTCCATGTCTTATCTCTTTTGACTGTCCATGTCTCATCTCATTTGACTGTCCATGTCTCATCTCTTCATTTGACTGTCCATGTCTCATCTCTTCATTTGACTGTATATGTAGATGTTTTCTTATAGCTTACCCGTTAGTTTCATAGATAAAGCTGGAACCATGGTAAACGTTCCCAAAGTCACAACGGACTAAACGATGCCCACATACATGGTTTTCTATGGCGTTCATCTCTATGGCCCCACTATCCTTTTGGCTCACAGCAACAATTCAATTCCTCCACCAATATTCCTCTTCTTACTAAAAGGCTTTTGGTTGTAGGCCACCTGTCGACTAATTAATTAAGGCTCTCAGAAGAAATGAGGGTCTGAGCATTAGGCAAACTCCCTGCACTAATAATAAGAGTAGAGCTATAACACACACACACACACACACACACACACACACACACACACACACACACACACACACACACACACACACACACACACACACACACACACACACACACACACACACACACACACACACACACACACACACACACACACACACACACACACACACACACCAGCACCATTAGATCTCTCCGTCTCTCTTGTTTTAATCAGTCAATTGCTATATTTCTACTTCCTCTCCATGAATCATCCCGGCTCCCGGTTTGCTGGGCTCTTATGGAGTAAATTACACACTGGAGTTCTGTGTGCCAATTCAAGTAAGTGAATTTCCCCCAACAGGCCAATATAACTGTCAACACAGAGCAGCTCCAACCAGCTCTCTCTCTCTCTCTGTGTCTCTCTCTCCTCTCCCTCTCTATCCCTCTCTCTCTATCCCTCTCTCTCTATCCCTCTCTATCCCTCTCCCTCTTCCCCTCTCTCGCTCTCTTCCTCATCCCTCTCTCTCTCTTCCTTATCCCCTACCTCGTCTCCTTTCTAACACCTTTCTATTTTCCCCACTCTCTCATAGTTCTCTCTTCCTGTAACTCAGTCTCCCTCTTTTTCCCTCCCAACCTCTCTGCCCCTCTCTCTCTCTCTTTCTCCCTCCCTCTCCCTCTTCCCTCTCCCCATCAACCCTCCTCCTATACCCTATCCCCTCCCCTCTCCCCATCACCTCTCCCTCTCCCCCTCTTCCCTCTCCCCATCTCCCATCACCTCTCCGCATCTCCCATCACCCATCACCTCTTCCCTCTCCCCGTCTCCCATCTCCCATCACCCATCACCTCTTCCCTCTCCCCGTCTCCCCTCTCCCATCTCCCATCACCTCTCCCAATCTACCATTACCTCTTCCCTCTCCCCGTCCCCCATCTCCCATCACCTCTTCCCTCTCCCCATCTCCCATCACCTCTCCCCATCACCCATCACCTCTTCCCTCTCCCCGTCTCCCCTCTCCCCCTCTCCCATCTCCCATCACCTCTTCCCTCTCCTCATCTCCCATCACCTCTCCCCATCTCCCATCACCTCTCCTCATCTCCCATCACCTCTTCCTTCTCCCCATCTCCCATCACCTCTTCCCTCTCCCCATCTCCCATCTCCCATCCCCTCTTCCCTCTCCCCATCTCCCCTCTCCCCTTATCACTTCCCTCATCAGCCATCACCTCTCCCCTCTCCCCATCTCCTCTCCCCTCTCCCCATCTCCCATCACCTCTCCCCTTATCACATCACCTCTCCCCTCTCCCCTCTCCCCATCTCCCATCACATCTTCCCTCTCCCCTCTCCCCCTCTTCCATCTCCCCTCCACCCATCTCCCTTATCACCTCTCCCCTCTCCCTTATCACCCCTCTCCCCATCTCCCATCACCTCTCCCCTTATCACCCTCCCATCACCTCTCCCCTTATCCACTTCTCCCCCATCTCCCATCACTCTCCCATCTCCCATCACCTCTCCCCATCACCCATCACCTCTCCCCTCTCCCCATCTCCCCATGACCTCTCCCCATCTCCCATCTCCCATCCACCTCCTCCCCTCTCCCCATCTCCCATCACCTCTCCCCATCTCCCATCTCCCCTCTCCCCCTCTTCCCTCTCCCCTCTCCCATCTCCCATCACCTCTCCCCTCATGACCTCTCCCCATCTCCCATCCACCTCTCCCTCTCCCCTAATCCCTCTCCCATCTCCCATCACATCTTCCCTCTCCCCATCTCCCTCTCCCCCTCTCCCATCCGCCTCTCCCATCTCCCATCCTCTCCCCATCTCCCATCCCCTCTTCCCTGTCTATCCCCATCTCCATCATCACTTCTCCCCATCACCTCTCCCCTTATCACATCTCCCATCACCTCCCTTATCACCTCTCCCCATCTCCCATCACCTCTCACCTTATCATCTCTCCCCTCTCCCCATCTCCCATCACCTCTCCCCTCTCATCTCCCCCTCACCTCTCCCCTTATCACCTCTCCCCTCTCCCCTTATCACTCTCCCCATCTCCCATCCCTCTCCCCTATCACCTCTCCCCTCATCACCTCTCCCCATCTCCCATCACCTCTCCCCTTATCACTTCTCCCCATCTCCCATCACCTCCTCCCTCTCCCCATATCACCTCTCCCCCATCTCCCATCACCTCTCCCCTTATCACATCTCCATCACCTCTCCCTTATCACCTCTCCCCATCTCCCATCACCTCTCCCCTTATAACCTCTCCCCTCTCCCCATCTCCCATCACCTCTCCCCATTTCCCATCACCTCTTCCATCTCCCCATCTCCCCCTCACCTCTCCCCTTATCACCTCTCCCCTCTCCCCATCTCCCATCACCTCTCCCTTCTCACCTCTCCCCTCTCCCCATCTCCCATCCTCCCCTCTCCCCATCTCCATCCATATCTCCCCTCTCCCCATCTCCCATCACCTCTCCCCTCTCCCCATCACCTCTCCCCATCTCCCATCACCTCTCCCCATCTCCCATCCACCTCTCCTTATCACCTCTCCCATCACCTCTCCCCATCTCCCATCACTTCTCCTTATCACCTCTCCCCATCTCCCAGCTCCCATCACCTCTCCCCTTATCACAACTCCATCACCTCTCCCTTATCACTTCTCCCCATCTCCCATCACCTCTCCCCTCTCCCATCTCCCATCACCTCTCCCCTTATCCACATCTCCATCACCTCTCCCCTTATCCACAACTCCATCACCTCTCCCTTATCACTTCTCCCCATATCACCTCTCCTCTCCCCCCATCTCCCATCACCTCTCCCCTTATCCATCTCCCTCCACCTCACCCCTTATCACATCTCCCATCACCTCTCCCCTTATCACATCTCCCCATCCTCTCCCCTTATCCGCTTCTCCCATCCTCTCCCTCTCCCCATCTCCCATCACCTCTCCCCTTATCACATCTCCATCACCTCTCCCCTTATCACATCTCCCATCATCTCTCCCTTATCACTTCTCCCATCACCTCTCCCCATCTCCCATCTCCCATCACCTCTCCCCCTTATCCCCCTCTCCCCTCTCCCATCACCTCTCCCCTTATCACATCTCCCATCCTCTCCCCTTATCACCTCTCCCCTCTTCCCTCTCCCCTCTCCCCATCTCCCATCACCTCTTCCCTCTCCCCTCTCCCCCTCTTCCATCTCCCCTCCACCCATCTCTTATCACCTCTCCCCATCTCCCATCACCTCTCCCCTTATCACATCTCCCATCACCTCTCCCCTTATCACCTCTCCCCATCTCCCATCACCTCTCACCTTATCATCTCTCCCCTCTCCCCATCTCCCATCACCTCTCCCCTCTCCCATCTCCCATCACCTCTCCCCTTATCCCTCTCCCCTCTCCCCTTATCACCTCTCCCCATCTCCCATCACCTCTCCCCTTATCA
Organism: Oncorhynchus gorbuscha; assembly: GCF_021184085.1. NCBI lineage: Eukaryota > Metazoa > Chordata > Actinopteri > Salmoniformes > Salmonidae > Oncorhynchus > Oncorhynchus gorbuscha. The sequence goes on along the minus strand of NW_025753672.1, from coordinate 5,580 downwards.
CCTCTCCCCTCATCCTCTCCCCATCTCCCATCACCTCTCTCCCTTATCACTTCTCCCCATCTCCCATCACCTCTCCCCTCTCCCCTTATCACCTCTCCCCATCTCCCCATCACCTCTCCCCTTATCACATCTCCCATCACCTCTCCCCTTATCACATCACCTCTCCCTTATCACCTCTCCCTCTCCCCATCTCCCATCACCTCTCCCCCCATCTCCCATCACCTCTCCCCTCTCCCCATCTCCCATCACCTCTCCCCTTATCACCTCTCCCCATCTCCCATCACCTCTTCCCCTCTCCCCTCTCCCCTCTTCCCATCTCCCCTCCACCCATCTCTTATCACCTCTCCCCATCTCCCATCACCTCTCCCCTTATCACATCTCCCCTTATCACCTCTCCCCTTATCACCTCTCACCTTATCATCTCTCCCTCTCCCATCTCCATCACCTCTCCCTCTCCCCCCATCTCCCATCACCTCTCCCCTTATCACCTCTCCCTCTCATATCACCTCTCCCCATCTCCCATCACCTCTCCCCTTATCACCCTCCCCTCATCACCTCTCCCCATCTCCCATCACCTCTCCCCTTATCACTTCTCCCCATCTCCCATCACCTCTCCCTCTCCCCTTATCACCTCTCATCTCCCATCACCTCTCCCTTATCACATCTCCCATCACCTCTCCCTTATCACCTCTCCCCATCTCCCATCACCTCTCCCTTATCACCTCTCCCCTCTCCCATCTCCCATCACCTCTCCCCATCTCCCATCACCTCTCCCCTCTCCCCATCTCCCATCCCACCTCTCCCCTTATCACCTCTCCCCTCTCCCCATCTCCCATCACCTCTCCTTCTCACCTCTCCCATCTCCCATCACCTCCCCTCTCCCCATCTCCCATCATATCCCCTCTCCCCATCTCCCATCACCTCTCCCCTCTCCCCATCACCTCTCCCCATCTCCCATCACCTCTCCCCATCTCCCATCACCTCTCCCCTTATCACCTCTCCCATCACCTCTCCCCATCTCCCATCCCTTCTCCCCTTATCACCTCTCCCCATCTCCCAACTCCCATCACCTCTCCCCTTATCACAACTCCCATCACCTCTCCCCTTATCACTTCTCCCCATCTCCCATCACCTCTCCCCTCTCCCCATCTCCCATCACCTCTCCCCCTTATCACAACTCCCATCACCTCTCCCTTATCACTTCTCCCCATCTCCCCTTATCACCCCTCCCCCTCTCCCCATCTCCCATCACCTCTCCCCTTATCACATCTCCCATCCCCTCTCCCTTATCACATCTCCCATCACACCTCCCCTTATCACATCTCCCATCACCTCTCCCCTCACTTCTCCTCCCCTCTCCCCTCTCCCCCTCCCATCACCTCTCCCCTTATCCCATCTCCCATCACCTCTCCCCTTATCACATCTCCCATCATCTCTCCCCTTATCACTTCTCCCTCACCTCTCCCCATCTCCCATCTCCCATCACCTCTCCCCTTATCCTCTCCCCTCTCCCATCACCTCTCCCCTTATCACATCTCCCATCACCTCTCCCCTTATCACCTCTCCCCATCTCCCATCACCTCTCCCCATCTCCTCATCACCCATCACCTCTCCCCTTATCACCTCTCCCCATCTCCCCACTCACCTCTCCCATCACCTCTCCCCATCTCCCATCCTCTCCCCTTATCACATCTCCCATCACCCATCACCTCTCCCCTCTCCCCATCTCCCATCACCTCTCCCCTTATCACATCTCCCATCATCTCTCCCTTATCACCTCTCCTCCCATCTCCCATCACCTCTCCCCTTATCACTCCCATCTCCCCTTATCACCTCTCCCTCTCCCCATCTCCCATCACCTCTCCCTTATCCCATCTCCCATCACCTCCTCCCTTATCACCTCCTCCCCTCTCCCCATCTCCCATCACCTCTCCCCTTATCACCTCTCCCCCTTATCCCATCTCCCATCCCCTCTCCCCATCTCCCATCACCTCTCCCCTCTCTACCCCATCTCCATCCTCTCCCCCATCTCCATCACCCATCACCTCTCCCTTATCACCTCTCCCCTCTCCCTCCCCATCTCCCATCACCTCTCCCCTTATCACCTCTCCCCTCTCCCCATCTCCCATCACCTCTCCCCATCTCCCATCACCCATCACCTCTCCCCTTATCACCTCTCCCCATCTCCCATCACCTCTCCCCATCTCCCATCACCTCTCCCCTCTCCCCATCTCCCATCACCTCTCCCCATCTCCCATCTCCCATCTCCCATCACCTCTCCCCTTATCACATCTCCCATCACATCTCACATCACCTCTCCCCTTATCACCTCTCCCCTCTCCCCATCTCCCATCACCTCTCCCCATCTCCCATCACCTCTCCCCATCTCCCATCTCCCATCACCTATCCCCTTATCACCTCTCTCCATCTCCCATCACCCATCACCTCTCCCCATCTCCCCTCTCCCCCTCTTCTCTCTCCCTCTCCTCATCTCCCTTCACCTCTTCCCTCTCCTCTCCCCATCTACCATCACCTCTCCCCATCTCCCATCTCCCATCACCACTCCCTCTTCCCTCTCCCCATCTCCCTCTCCCCCTCTTCCCTCTCCCCATCTCCCATCACCTCTTCCCTCTCCCCGTCTCCCCTCTCCCCCTCTCCCATCACCTCTCCCCTCTCCCCATCTCCCATCACCTCTCCCTATCTCCCATCACCTCTCCCCTCTTCCCATCTCCCATCACCTCTCCCCATCTCCCATCACCTCTCACCTCTCCCCATCTCCCTTATCACCTCTCCCCTCTCCCCATCTCCCATCACCTCTCCCCTTATCCCATCTCCCATCACCTCTCCCCTTATCACATCTCCCATCACCTCTCCCCTTATCACATCTCCCATCACCTCTCCTCTTTCACTTCTCCCATCACCTCTCCCCTCTCCCCATCTCCCATCACCTCTCCCTTATCCCATCTCCCATCACCTCTCCCTTATCATCTCCCATCACCTCTCCCTATCACCTCTCCCATCCTCTCCCCTCTCCCATCTCCCATCACCTCTCCTATCATCTCCATCTCCCATCACCTCTCCTCTCTCTCCCATCACCTCTCCCCTCTTCCCTCTCCCCTCTCCCCATCTCCCATCACCTCTTCCCTCTCCCCTCTCCCCTCTTCCATCTCCCCTCCACCCATCTCTTATCACCTCTCCCCATCTCCCATCACCTCTCCCCTTATCCACATCTCCCATCACCTCTCCCTTATCACCTCTCCCCATCTCCCATCACCTCTCACCTCATCTCTCCCCTCTCCCCATCTCCCATCACCTCTCCCCTCTCCCATCTCCCATCACCTCTCCCCTTATCACCTCTCCCTCTCCCCTTATCACCTCTCCCCCATCTCCCATCACCTCTCCCCTTATCCCTCTCCCCTCATCACCTCTCCCCATCTCCCATCACCTCTCCCCTTATCACTTCTCCCCATCTCCCATCACCTCTCCCCTCTCCTTATCACCTCTCCCCATCTCCCATCACCTCTCCTCATCACATCTCCCATCACCTCTCCCCTTATCACATCACCTCTCCCCATCACCTCTCCCCTCTCCCCATCTCCCATCACCTCTCCCCATCTCCCATCACCTCTCCCTCTCCCCATCTCCCATCACCTCTCCCCTTATCACCTCTCCCCTCTCCCCATCTCCCATCACCTCTTCCCTCTCCCCTCTCCCTCTCTCCATCTCCCCTCCACCCATCTCCTATCACTCTCCCCATCTCCCATCACCTCTCCCCTCATCACATCTCCCATCACCTCTCCCCTTATCACCTCTCCCCATCTCCCATCACCTCTCACCTCATCATCTCCCCTCTCCCCATCTCCCATCACCTCTCCCCTCTCCCCATCTCCCATCACCTCTCCCCTTATCACCTCTCCCCTCTCCCCTCTATCACCTCTCCCCATCTCCCATCACCTCTCCCCTCTATCACCTCTCCCTCATCACCTCTCCCCATCTCCCATCACCTCTCCCTTATCACTTCTCCCCATCTCCCATCACCTCTCCCCTCTCCCCTTATCACCTCTCCCCATCTCCCATCACCTCTCCCCTTATCCCATCTCCCATCACCTCTCCCTCATCCCCTCTCCCCATCTCCCATCACCTCTCCCCTCTCATCACCTCTCCCCTCCCCATCTCCCATCACCTCTCCCCATCTCCCATCACCTCTCCCCTCTCCCCATCTCCATCACCTCTCCCTTATCACCTCTCCCCTCTCCCCATCTCCCATCACCTCTCCCCTCTCACCCTCTCCCCATCTCCCATCACCTCCCCTCTCCCCATCTCCCATCATATCTCCCCTCTCCCCATCTCCCATCACCTCTCCCCTCTCCCCATCACCTCTCCCCATCTCCCATCACCTCTCCCCATCTCCCATCACCTCTCCCTTATCACCTCTCCTCATCCCTCTCCCCATCTCCCATCACTTCTCCCCTTATCACCTCTCCCCATCTCCCAACTCCCATCACCTCTCCCTATCACAACTCCCATCACCTCTCCCTTATCACTTCTCCCCATCTCCCATCACCTCTCCCCTCTCCCCATCTCCCATCACCTCTCCCCTCTATCCCCATCTCCCATCACCTCTCCCCTCATCACAACTCCCTCCTCTCCCCTTATCACTTCTCCCCATCTCCCTTATCACCTCTCCCTCTCTCCCCATCTCCCATCACCTCTCCCCTTATCACATCTCCCATCACCTCTCCCCTTATCCCATCTCCCATCACCTCTCCCTCACATCTCCCATCACCTCTCCCTTATCACCTCTCCCATCACCTCTCCCCTCTCCCCATCTCCCATCACCTCTCCCCTCATCCATCTCCATCACCTCTCCCCTTATCACATCTCCCATCATCTCTCCCCTATCACTTCTCCCATCACCTCTCCCCATCTCCCATCTCCCATCACCTCTCCCCTTATCACCTCTCCCCTCTCCCATCACCTCTCCCCTTATCCACATCTCCCTATCACCTCTCCCCTTATCACCTCTCCCCATCTCCCATCACCTCTCCCCATCTCCAATCTCCCATCACCCATCACCTCTCCCCTTATCACCTCTCCCCATCTCCCATCTCCCATCACCCATCACCTCTCCCCTTATCACCTCTCCCCATCTCCCATCACCTCTCCCCTTATCACATCTCCCATCACCCATCACCTCTCCCCTCTCCCCATCTCCCATCACCTCTCCCCTTATCACATCTCCCATCATCTCTCCCCTTATCACCTCTCCCCTCTCCCCATCTCCCATCACCTCTCCCCTTATCCCATCTCCCATCACCTCTCCCTTATCCATCTCCATCACCTCTCCCCTTATCACATCTCCCATCATCTCTCCCCTTTTCACCTCTCCTCTCTCCCCATCTCCCATCACCTCTCCCCTTATCCCATCTCCCATCACCTCTCCCCTTATCACCTCTCCCCTCTCCCCATCTCCCATCACCTCTCCCCTTATCACCTCTCCCCATCTCCCATCACCTCTCCCTCTCCCCATCTCCCATCACCTCTCCCTCTCCCCATCTCCCATCACCTCTCCCCATCACC
>NW_025753671.1:0-10304 GCF_021184085.1 Oncorhynchus gorbuscha | reverse complement strand
CCCGTTCTTTGAGGAATAGTGTATATGGTGTAGGGATACTCATTATAACCTTTGAGAATAGTGTAAATGGTGCAGGATACCTCATTGAGAACCTTTTGAGGAATAGTGTATATGGTGTAGGATACTTGGCTGAGAACCTTTGAGGAATAGTGTAAATGGTGGGTGGATACTCATTAGAGAACCTTTGAGGAATAGTGTATATGGTGTAGGATACTTATTGAGAACCTTGAGGAATAGTGTATATGGTGTAGGATACTCTCATTGAGAACCTTGAGGAATAGTGTATATGGTGTAGATACTCTCATTGAGAACCTTTGAGGAATAGTGTATATGGTGCAGGGATACTCATTGAGAACCTTTTGAGAATAGTGTATATGGTGTAGATACTTCCTCATTGAGAACCTTTGAGGAATAGTGTATATGGTGTAGGGATACTTCATTGAGAACCTCTTTGAGGAATAGTGTATGGTGGTACTACATTGAGAACCTTTTGAGGAATAGTGTATATGGTGTAGGATACTCTATTGAGAACCTTTGAGGAATAGATACTTCATTGAGAACCTTTGAATAGTGTAATGGTGTAGGATACTCTCATTGAGAACCTTTGAGGAATAGGATAGTCTATGAGTGAGGAATAGGATACCTCAATGAGAACCTTTTGAGAATAGTGTATATGGTGTGATACTCTCTATTGAGAACCTTTGAGAATAGTGTATATGGTAGGATACTCTCATTGAGAACCTTTGAGGAATAGTGTATATGGTGTAGGATACCTACTGAGAACCTTTGAGAATAGGGTGAGAACCTTGAGAAATATAAACAGTATATGGTGGATACTCATTGAGAACCTTTGAGGAATAGGATACTCATTGAGAACCTTTTGAGGAATAGTGTATATATGGTGTAGATACCTCATTGAGAACCTTTTGAGAATAGTGAAATACTCTCATTGAGAACCTTTTTGAGGAATAGAGAGAACCTTTTGAGGAATAGGATACTCTCATTTGAGAACCTTTGAGGAATAGGATACTCTCATTGAGAACCTTTTGAGGAATAGGATACTCTCATTGAGAACCTTTTGAGGAATAGTGTATGGTGTAGGATACTCATTGAGAACCTTTTGAGGAATAGTGTATATGGTGTAGGATACTCTCATTGAGAACCTTTTGAGGAATAGTGTATATGGTGTAGGATACTCATTGAGAACCTTTGAGGAATAGTGTATATGGTGTAGGATACTCTCATTGAGAACCTTTTGAGGAATAGTGTATATGGAGTAGGATACTCTCATTGAGAACCTTGAGGAATAGTGTATATGGTGTAGGATACTCTCAGAGAACCTTTTTGAGGAATAGTGGCCATATGGTGTAGGATACTCATTGAGAACCTTTTGAGGAATAGTGTATATGGTGTAGGATACTCATTGAGAACCTTTTGAGGAATAGTGTATATGGTGTAGGATACTCTCATTGAGAACCTTTTGAGGAATAGTGTATATGGTGTAGGATACTCTCATTGAGAACCTTTTGAGGAATAGTGTATATGGTGTAGGATACTCTCATTGAGAACCTTTTGAGGAATAGTGTATATGGTGTAGGATACTCTCATTGAGAACCTTTTGAGGTGTAGGATACTCTCATTGAGAACCTTTTGAGGTGTAGGATACTCTCATTGAGAACCTTTTGAGGTGTAGGATACTCTCATTGAGAACCTTTTGAGGAATAGTGTATATGGTGTAGGATACTCTCATTGAGAACCTTTTGAGGAATAGTGTATATGGTGTAGGATACTCTCATTGAGAACCTTTTGAGGAATAGTGTATATGGTGTAGGATACTCTCATTGAGAACCTTTTGAGGAATAGTGTATATGGTGTAGGATACTCTCATTGAGAACCTTGAGGAATAGTGTATATGGTGTAGGATACTCTCATTGAGAACCTTTGAGGAATAGTGTATATGTGTGTAGGATACTCTCATTGAGAACCTTTTGAGGAATAGTGTATATGGTGTAGGATACTCTCATTGAGAACCTTTTTGAGGAATAGATACTCTCGTTGAGAACCTTTTGAGGAATAGTGTATATGGTGTAGGATACTCTCATTGAGAACCTTTTGAGGAATAGTGTAAATGGTGTAGGATACTCTCATTGAGAACCTTTTGAGGAATAGGATACTCTCATTGAGAACCTTTTGAGGAATAGGATACTCTCATTGAGAACCTTTTGAGGAATAGGATACTCTCATTGAGAACCTTTGAGGAATAGGATACTCTCATTGAGAACCTTTTGAGGAATAGTGTATATGGTGGGATACTTCATTGAGAACCTTTTGAGGAATAGTGTATATGGTGTAGGATACTCTCATTGAGAACCTTTTGAGGAATAGTGTAAATGGTGTAGGATACTCTCATTGAGAACCTTTTGAGGAATAGTGTAAATGGTGTAGGATACTCTCATTGAGAACCTTTTGAGGAATAGTGTAAATGGTGTAGGATACTCTCATTGAGAACCTTTTGAGGAATAGTGTATATGGTGTAGGATACTCTCATTGAGAACCTTTTTGAGGAATAGTGTAAATGGTGTAGGATACTCTCATTGAGAACCTTTTGAGGAATAGTGTATATGGTGTAGGATACTCTCATTGAGAACCTTTTGAGGAATAGTGTAAATGGTGTAGGATACTCTCATTGAGAACCTTTTGAGGAATAGGATACTCTCATTGAGAACCTTTGAGGAATAGGATACTCTCATTGAGAACCTTTTGAGGAATAGTGTATATGGTGTAGGATACTCTCATTGAGAACCTTTTGAGGAATAGGATACTCTCATTGAGAACCTTTTGAGGAATAGTGTATATGGTGTAGGATACTCTCATTGAGAACCTTTTGAGGAATAGTGTAAATGGTGTAGGATACTCTCATTGAGAACGTTTTGAGGAATAGTGTAAATGGTGTAGGATACTCTCATTGAGAACCTTTTGAGGAATAGGATACTCTCATTGAGAACCTTTTGAGGAATAGGATACTCTCATTGAGAACCTTTGAGGAATAGTGTATATGGTGTAGGATACTCTCATTGAGAACCTTTGAGGAATAGGATACTCTCATTGAGAACCTTTTTGAGGAATAGTGTATATGGTGTAGGATACTCTCATTGAGAACCTTTTGAGGAATAGGATACTCTCATTGAGAACCTTTTGAGGAATAGGATACTCTCATTGAGAACCTTTTGAGGAATAATGTATATGGTGTAGGATACTCTCATTGAGAACCTTTTGAGGAATAGGATACTCTCATTGAGAACCTTTTGAGGAATAGTGTATATGGTGTAGGATACTCTCATTGAGAACCTTTTGAGGAATAGTGTATATGGTGTAGGATACTCTCATTGAGAACCTTTTGAGGAATAGTGTAAATGGTGTAGGATACTCTCATTGAGAACCTTTTGAGGAATAGTGTAAATGGTGTAGGATACTCTCATTGAGAACCTTTTGAGGAATAGTGTAAATGGTGTAGGATACTCTGATTGAGAACCTTTTGAGGAATAGTGTATATGGTGTAGGATACTCTCATTGAGAACCTTTTGAGGAATAGTGTAAATGGTGTAGGATACTCTCATTGAGAACCTTTTGAGGAATAGTGTATATGGTGTAGGATACTCTCATTGAGAACCTTTTGAGGAATAGTGTAAATGGTGTAGGATACTCTCATTGAGAACCTTTTGAGGAATATGATACTCTCATTGAGAACCTTTTGAGGAATAGGATACTCTCATTGAGAACCTTTTGAGGAATAGTGTATATGGTGTAGGATACTCTCATTGAGAACCTTTTGAGGAATAGGATACTCTCATTGAGAACCTTTTGAGGAATAGTGTATATGGTGTAGGATACTCTCATTGAGAACCTTTTGAGGAATAGTGTAAATGGTGTAGGATACTCTCATTGAGAACCTTTTGAGGAATAGTGTAAATGGTGTAGGATACTCTCATTGAGAACCTTTTGAGGAATAGGATACTCTCATTGAGAACCTTTTGAGGAATAGGATACTCTCATTGAGAACCTTTTGAGGAATAGTGTATATGGTGTAGGATACTCTCATTGAGAACCTTTTGAGGAATAGGATACTCTCATTGAGAACCTTTTGAGGAATAGTGTATATGGTGTAGGATACTCTCATTGAGAACCTTTTGAGGAATAGGATACTCTCATTGAGAACCTTTTGAGGAATAGGATACTCTCATTGAGAACCTTTTGAGGAATAATGTATATGGTGTAGGATACTCTCATTGAGAACCTTTTGAGGAATAGGATACTCTCATTGAGAACCTTTTGAGGAATAGTGTATATGGTGTAGGATACTCTCATTGAGAACCTTGGGTAGTTTGGTCACTTTTCATGGAAGTGCACTGTGTGCCACACAGTTATTGCGTATACTGATTTATATCCGACTCAGCTGTACAGAGTTTTGGAGAGATATGTAGGCCTACTGGAACGTGAAGACGATTTTTATGGAATTGACTGAGTGGAAGGTCAAACAGGCAGGGGATTAGTATATTTTCAGTGGCAAATGGAGAGAAATTAAACATTATGATTAACACCATTCCTGATGTAAATCATGTTTCCATTATTCACTTCAAGAAACATAACTCTATACAGCAGACAAAGTTACTGTAAATACATCAGCCACATAAAGACCAGGTCGAATTTGATCTCAGCCAAGAGATTTGAAAATTCATGGAGAGATTGAGTCAGTCCCGGGTAAAGGTCCTGCCACTGAAACGGAGAACTGCAGAAATGGTTATTGACGTGAAAATCGGGATTGTAAGGTGTCATTTTGGAAGGGGGCTCTGTGAGAATTGGGGAATGAAACGATCAATGGGCTAGAAATGCTCCCCAGGATTACGAGCCAGTTAGAGCTAACGAGGAGCCCTGATCGCCACTCACTCTCCTAATTTCTTGGTTCAACAGAGCGTGTAACTGAAGTCAAGACTGACATTTTCGTGACGAGTATTGGGCCCGTCTCGGACCATGACATGGTATGCCTGTCTTTCCTCTCTGTTATTCCCCTCTCTGAAATGTCACCAGTTCTGTGTCCTTGTTCTCCCCTTAACCTATTTTCATGTGGTTTCAAAGGTAAAGTGTTTATTGATTTGATCAGCCCCCCATTAGTTTTTGGACATAAATGAAATGTCACAAGCAAGGAAATGTTATTAGACCAATTGGCTCAGTCATTTCCTAGATAAATGCCGCTTGTAGTCTTAAATGAAAGTACAAGTGTATGTCAGTTTGTATTGCATGGTATGACCCAAGCGGAGAGGCTTGGTATTGATGTGGGTATAACGACTCTGGATCTTGTGTAGCCTTGGTCTTTAGACGTGGCCATGATGTACAGTGTATTAGCAGGTGCTTGGGACTAGATTGCAAAGCCCCAGTCCGTGTTCCAAATGGAACCCTATTCCCTACTTAGTGCACTACTTTTGACTAATTTTAATGGAACCCTCTTGGTCTTGGTCAAAAGAAGTGCACTATATAGGAAATAGGGTTCCATTTGGGATGCCAACACAGAGAGCAGATGCTGTTGTCATGGCTAGAGACATTACCCTTCCTATGTCTATCATGACTGGATAATGCGATTGGATGGATATCATAATCACACTGAGATATCAATTGACAGAGGAATGATTAGGCTGAATCTCTCACTCTCTCTCTCTGTCTCTCTCTCTCTGTCTCTCTCTGTCTCTCTCTCCCTCTCTCTCTCTATCTGTTTCTCTCTCTCTCTTTCCCTCTCTGTGTGAATCTCTCACTCTCTCTACCTCTGGTCTCGATAAAGGTTCAATATTTATGCAGTTGAACCATTTATATTTGATGTAATATGAGTTAATTACTGTTCATGCTCTAACATATGGGCCTGCGCTACCTTAGAGTAAGTAACGGAATGGTCTGGTCAGAAGAAACAGCTACAGAAGCTACCACTTCCCTTTCCCAGTCCACTTCCATTACCTTGCAGCTCTGTTACCGTACACATTAATTACCTCACGGATCTGTTACCATTCACACTAATTACCTCACGGATCTGTTACCGTTCAAAGTAATTACCTCATTGATCTGTTACCATTCAAAGTAATTACCTCATTGATCTGTTACCGTTCACACTAATTACCTCACGGATCTGTTACCGTTCACACTAATTACCTCATTGATCTGTTACCGTTCAAAGTAATTACCTCATTGATCTGTTACCGTTCACACTAATTACCTCACGGATCTGTTACCGTTCACACTAATTACCTCATTGATCTGTTACCGTTCAAAGTAATTACCTCATTGATCTGTTACCGTTCACACTAATTAACTCACTGCTCTGTTACCGTTCAAAGTAATTACCTCATTGATCTGTTACCGTTCAAAGTAATTACCTCATTGATCTGTTACCGTTCACACTAATTACCTCACGGATCTGTTACCATTCACACTAATTACCTCATTGATCTGTTACCGTTCACACTAATTACCTCATTGATCTGTTACCGTTCAAAGTAATTACCTCATTGATCTGTTACCGCTCACACTAATTAACTCACTGCTCTGTTACCGCTTCAAAGTAATTACCTCATTGATCTGTTACCGTTCAAAGTAATTAACCTCACGGATCTGTTACCGTTCAAAGTAATTACCTCACTGATCTGTTACCGCTCAAAGTAATTACCTCACAGATCTGTTACCGTTCAAAGTAATTACCTCACTGCTCTGTTACCGCTCACACTAATTAACTCACTGCTCTGTTACCGTTCAAAGTAATTACCTCATTGATCTGTTACCGTTCAAAGTAATTACCTCATTGATCTGTTACCATTCAAAGTAATTACCTCATTGATCTGTTACCGTTCACACTAATTACCTCACGGATCTGTTACCATTCACACTAATTACCTCACGGATCTGTTACCGTTCACACTAATTACCTCATTGATCTGTTACCGTTCAAAGTAATTACCTCACTGCTCTGTTACCGTTCACACTAATTAACTCACTGCTCTGTTACCGTTCAAAGTAATTACCTCATTGATCTGTTACCGTTCACACTAATTAACTCACTGCTCTGTTACCGTTCAAAGTAATTACCTCATTGATCTGTTACTGTTCAAAGTAATTACCTCATTGATCTGTTACCGTTCACACTAATTAACTCACTGCTCTGTTACCATTCAAAGTAATTACCTCATTGATCTGTTACCGTTCAAAGTAATTACCTCACGGATCTGTTACCGTTCAAAGTAATTACCTCATTGATCTGTTACCATTCAAAGTAATTACCTCACGGATCTGTTACCGTTCAAAGTAATTACCTCACTGCTCTGTTACCGTTCACACTAATTAACTCACTGCTCTGTTACCGTTCAAAGTAATTACCTCACTGCTCTGTTACCGTTCACACTAATTAACTCACTGCTCTGTTACCGTTCAAAGTAATTACCTCATTGATCTGTTACCGTTCAAAGTAATTACCTCACTGCTCTGTTACCGTTCAAAGTAATTACCTCATTGATCTGTTACCGTTCAAAGTAATTACCTCATTGATCTGTTACCGTTCAAAGTAATTACCTCATTGATCTGTTACCGTTCAAAGTAATTACCTCACTGCTCTGTTACCGTTCAAAGTAATTACCTCATTGATCTGTTACCGTTCAAAGTAATTACCTCATTGATCTGTTACCATTCAAAGTAATTACCTCATTGATCTGTTACCGTTCAAAGTAATTACCTCATTGATCTGTTACCATTCACACTAATTAACTCACTGCTCTGTTACCGTTCAAAGTAATTACCTCATTGATCTGTTACCGTTCACACTAATTAACTCACTGCTCTGTTACCGTTCAAAGTAATTACCTCATTGATCTGTTACCGTTCACACTAATTAACTCATTGCTCTGTTACCGTTCAAACTAATTAACTCACTGCTCTGTTACCGTTCAAACTAATTAACTCACTGCTCTGTTACCGTTCAAACTAATTAACTCACTGCTCTGTTACCGTTCAAACTAATTAACTCACTGCTCTGTTACCGTTCAAAGTAATTACCTCATTGATCTGTTACCGTTCAAAGTAATTACCTCATTGATCTGTTACCGTTCAAAGTAATTACCTCATTGATCTGTTACCATTCACACTAATTAACTCACTGCTCTGTTACCGTTCAAAGTAATTACCTCATTGATCTGTTACCGTTCACACGAATTAACTCACTGCTCTGTTACCGTTCAAAGTAATTACCTCATTGATCTGTTACCGTTCACGCTAATTAACTCACTGCTCTGTTACCGTTCAAACTAATTAACTCACTGCTCTGTTACCGTTCAAACTAATTAACTCACTGCTCTGTTACCGTTCAAACTAATTAACTCACTGCTCTGTTACCGTTCAAACTAATTAACTCACTGCTCTGTTACCGTTCAAACTAATTAACTCACTGCTCTGTTACCGTTCAAACTAATTAACTCACTGCTCTGTTACCGTTCAAAGTAATTACCTCATTGATCTGTTACCGTTCAAAGTAATTAACTCACTGCTCTGTTACCGTTCAAACTAATTAACTCACTGCTCTGTTACCGTTCAAACTAATTAACTCACTGCTCTGTTACCGTTCAAAGTAATTACCTCATTGATCTGTTACCGCTCAAACCACTACCTCACGGATCTGTTACCGCTCACACTAATTACCACATTGATCTGTTACCGCTCAAAGTAATTACCTCATTGATCTGTTACCGTTCACACTAATTAACTCACTGCTCTGTTACCGTCAAAGTAATTACCTCATTGATCTGTTACCGTTCAAAGTAATTACCTCATTGATCTGTTACCGTTCACACTAATTACCTCACGGATCTGTTACCATTCACACTAATTACCTCATTGATCTGTTACCGTTCACACTAATTACCTCATTGATCTGTTACCGTTCAAAGTAATTACCTCACTGATCTGTTACCGTTCACACTAATTAACTCACTGCTCTGTTACCGTTCAAAGTAATACCTCACTGCTCTGTTACCGCTTCACACTAATTAACTCACTGCTCTGTTACCGTTCAAAGTAATTACCTCATTGATCTGTTACCGTTCACACTAATTAACTCACTGCTCTGTTACCGTTCAAAGTAATTACCTCATTGATCTGTTACCGTTCAAAGTAATTACCTCACGGATCTGTTACCGTTCAAAGTAATTACCTCACTGCTCTGTTACCGTTCAAAGTAATTACCTCACGGATCTGTTACCGTTCAAAGTAATTACCTCACTGCTCTGTTACCGTTCACACTAATTAACTCACTGCTCTGTTACCGTTCAAAGTAATTACCTCATTGATCTGTTACCGTTCAAAGTAATTATCTCATTGATCTGTTACCGTTCAAAGTAATTACCTCATTGATCTGTTACCGTTCAAAGTAATTACCTCATTGATCTGTTACCGTTCACACTAATTACCTCACGGATCTGTTACCATTCACACTAATTACCTCACGGATCTGTTACCGTTCACACTAATTACCTCATTGATCTGTTACCGTTCAAAGTAATTACCTCACTGATCTGTTACCGTTCACACTAATTAACTCACTGCTCTGTTACCGTTCAAAGTAATTACCTCATTGATCTGTTACCGTTCTCACACTAATTAACTCACTGCTCTGTTACCGTCAAAGTAATTACCTCATTGATCTGTTACCGCTCAAAGTAATTACCTATTGATCTGTTACCGCTCACACTAATTAACTCACTGCTCTGTTACCGTTCAAAGTAATTACCTCATTGATCTGTTACCGCTCAAAGTAATTACCTCACGGATCTGTTACCGTTCAAAGTAATTACCTCATTGATCTGTTACCGTTCAAAGTAATTACCTCATTGATCTGTTACTGTTACCGCTCAAAGTAATTACCTCACTGATCTGTTACCGTTCACACTAATTAACTCACTGCTCTGTTACCGCTCAAAGTAATTACCTCACTGCTCTGTTACCGCTCAAACTAATTAACTCACTGCTCTGTTACCGTTCAAAGTAATTAACTCACTGATCTGTTACCGCTCAAAGTAATTACCTCACTGCTCTGTTACCGCTCAAAGTAATTAACTCATTGATCTGTTACCGTTCAAACTAATTAACTCACTGCTCTGTTACCGCTCAAACTAATTAACTCACTGCTCTGTTACCGTCAAACTAATTAACTCACTGCTCTGTTACCGTTCAAACTAATTAACTCACTGCTCTGTTACCGCTCAAACTAATTAACTCACTGCTCT
>NW_025753670.1:0-10307 GCF_021184085.1 Oncorhynchus gorbuscha | reverse complement strand
TCAATTAGTTTTTTTAAATTAAAGTTAACGATCCCCGTTAAATGTTTACACCTTAATTCTAGACCCTACCTGTGACGCCTTCTAGATTCCCTCCAGTTTTATTGTTTACTTCACTTGTCCAGTCCCTTCAACGCTTGCGAGTGCTGCCTACCCATGATGCCGGCTAAGGTGAGTGGCTGGTGGTCCTAGGATCTAACCCACCGGAGGTGCCAGCCAGCTTTCCCAGTGAGAGTTCACCATCGATGCCAAGGAACTGCCAGGAGAGGACAACTATCCGTCCAGATCACAAGTGAGGATTCACCCTGAGGGTTGTGTGTTTTCTCCAAGGCAGGCTGGACTCACGAGAAACACATAACGGCTAGTGTCTCCGGCGGTGGGGGGTCCTAGTCACCCGTCACCTCCACTACAGGTGTAACTGTAGACCACATATGTGTCAGAGTCAAGGCTCACGGCGTAATACATCCGCCCGGGCGAGAAGGCTTTTACGCCCTGGGATGATCTTGATTTATTATTAGAACCGGCCCGCAGACCGCAGCAAGCCGGCAGCCCGCAGATCTTTTACACGCACCAATACTACATTTCCCACAATGCAACGGTGACGCACCGAGCAGTAGGCTGCTTCATTTCAATATTTATTGGCACAGCAGTTGTCAGCATCACAGTAAAATTAACTTTCAGATACCCATCAAAAATGGCAAAACGGAAGGTGGACACTGAGAACCGGGGGTTTCAAACAAGGTGGGAGTCGGAGTATTTGTTCACGGAGGTAGCTGGAAAACCTGTGTCTTCTGTGTGGAGAAAGTGTGGCGGTACTGAAAGAGTATAATCTGAGACGACATTATGAAACGAAACACGCGGACAAAAACAAGAATATGGACATGGAACAAAGGCTACAAAAGGCAGAGGAATTAAAACGAGGCCTCAAATCTCGACAGGCTCTGTTCAAAAAGCCAAATCACAAGGCCATGGCTGCTGTCAAGGCCAGTTTTATTTTGGCAGAAGAGATCGCTAAATCAGCCCGGCCATTTACGGAGGGGATTTCATCAAAAACTGCATGATTAAAGTTTGTGACGAGTTTGCCCAGAAAAAAGGCAACTCTTTTAAATGTGAGTCTGAGCAGAAACACTCATTGCACGAAAGAGTAGACTTTATGATTAATAGATTTTGCACTTTATTTTATTGTATTTCAATCCAATTATATTTTAAAAATATTTCAGTTGAGTGGATGATAGAAAACTGCTATTATTGTTTTTTTCTTTGAAGTAAATTTAGCCCACTTTTGCTAAAATAGAAAATATAGGCTACTGATGGTGCCTTGAATACCGGTTTCTTTCATTTAATGTTCATGTTATGGGGATTTTTATATAAAGGAAATTTGTCTTTGTGTCTGTTGAAAATTAAAGATTACTGACAGAGCCATAAGAAAATATTGCTTTATTTATCTGATCATATTGGAATATATTTGTTAGGTTTTCAGTAGGTTCAATTAGGTTCACTATGACTATATGCGCCATCGAATTTTTGCTTCGGGCTCTCCTCCCTGTTTGAGCTTTGCCGCCCCTGCTAGAAGGCGGTCAGTGCAGCACGTCATGGATGCTATCCCGGCGGCTGCAGGTCGGTCAGCATCACTGCACTACTGGATAGGCACGGCAACTGCAGACGGTCAGTAGAACCTGCAAAGTCGCATGGATGGGTCCCGGCAACGTAACTGAGACTGATCAGTACGATACGTCTATGGATGATGGTCCCGTAACTGTAGAGCGGTCAGCTGCAGCTGCGCTGGTGGATGGTCCCACATTAACTGACGGTCAGTAGCACTGCTACTATGGATGGTCACGGCAACCGTGAAGCCGCGTCAGTATTTCCTCTCACGCCGTCTCGGCGGATGGTCCCAGTAATCAGAGGCTGGTCAGCGAACTGCTCTATGGATTGGAGTACCTGACGACCGTAGACGCGTCGGTGCACTGCTCTGTGCGATGGTCCCGCAACCTTGCGCGGCTCGGGGTATCACTGCTCTATGGATGGTCCCGGTAACGGTAGACGGTCAGTAGCACTGCTCTATGGATGGTCCCGGTAACTGTAGACGGTCAGTAGCACTGCTCTATGGATGGTCCCGGTAACTGTAGACGGTCAGTATCACTGCTCTATGGATGGTCCCGGTAACTGTAGACGGTCAGTAGCACTGCTCTATGGATGGTCCGGTAACTGTAGACGGTCAGTAGCACTGCTCTATGGATGGTCCCGGTAACTGTAGACGGTCAGTATCACTGCTCTATGGATGGTCCCGGTAACTGTAGACGGTCAGTATCACTGCTCTATGGATGGTCCCGGTAACTGTAGACGGTCAGTATCACTGCTCTATGGATGGTCCCGGTAACTGTAGACGGTCAGTAGCACTGCTCTATGGATGGTCCCGGTAACTGTAGACGGTCAGTATCACTGCTCTATGGATGGTCCCGGTAACTGTAGACGGTCAGTAGCACTGCTCTATGGATGGTCCCGGTAACTGTAGACGGTCAGTATCACTGCTCTATGGATGGTCCCGGTAACTCTCCCTTTAACAGCCTGGTAAATGCATAGTAAATAAACACTAAATATGTAGGAACAATTTAGTCTTAAACACGAGAACCAAAGAAGGAAGTAGGAAGTACTATGTACTTAGTAGTAACATGTGTAAATACATGTAGCTTATTACTATGTGAATGTGTAGTAACGTCAGTCTCTTTAAAGAGTAATACCTAAAACACCAACATCCTCTTGGTCTTCTCTGTAGGGCGAAGTGTCGTCTTTTCACACAGAATGTACACTGCTCAAAAAAATAAAGGGAACACTTAAAGAGATTTTAATAAGAATATTTCATTCAGATCTAGGATGTGTTATTTTAGTGTTCCCTTTATTTTTTTTGAGTAGTGTAGTTACTTGTGAGGGACCACTGCATTGATGACTCCATCCCACAAAGACAACTGCAAATCTGTCCTTGATCTCATTCAGTTTTTTTTATTTTTAACAACAAACATTATTACCACGTTCTCACTAACAGCGTAGGAAGGAAGGAAGAGGACTGTGAAATGAAGCCATTTTTTTCATGGAGTCTAAAGCAGTGGTTACCTCCACAGGCAACTAACTATAATGTATCTATGGAAACACCACTTCATCCTACAGCCCTGTCACTACAAACTAGCATCATGGGTAATGGATATAGAAATAACATGAGGAGATTATCAGCTAAATGATTATGAAGCTCATTTAAGTGGTAGTGATTATGAAGCTCATTTAAGTGGTAGTGATTATGAAGCTCATTTAAGTGGTAGTGATTATGAAGCTCATTTAAGTGGTAGTGATTATGAAGCTCATTTAAGTGGTAGTGATTATGAAGCTCATTTAAGTGGTAGTGATTATGAAGCTCATTTAAGTGGTAATAAATGATTAACTGCAGCGTGTGAGCGTTTCTTTGGTAGTACTTTTGAAAGAGCCTGGTGTGACGCCCTATTCACGTAGTAATCAGCTGCTACTTGTACTTTTGGGACAAATGGTTTACTATATATTTAGTCTTAGTCAATTTGACTAAAAATATTTTTGTTATTTGAATAATAAATGAGCCCTTTTAAAATGTACTTTCACTTGAATCACATCCGTATTGCATCATTTGACCTAACAAGTATAAATCACTGACTTCCATGTTCTCAAACCTGCATGTCCTTGTCCTACCAACAGATTGTTCTGCATAACATCCTATCACATGATTTCTTTCCCCCAGCCAATTGGCAGAAGAACACATTACTCAACAGCAGATTAAACAACACACCCCATGCCAGGACTCCAGACAAACATTTTCCTCAGTTTAACCAGTGACACACATTTTTTCCCCCCAGTTGGTGCCACCAGATCATGATTTGGTCGAAACAATTTCTTTCTCGGCGTCGCGCAAAACAAAAACAAGTAATTTGCTTTCAGACTAAAATACACGACTGTCTCTTTTAAATATCTTTCCAAGAATGAGTGATTCAAGATATTGATGTGCCGTCCTAATGAATTGTGGGTTATTTTGGGGGCTAATTGACCACACGAGGAAGTGAGAATTCAAAACACATTAGCTAGATTGTAGTAAACTAACAGGAAGTATAGTACTCACTGCCAGTGGTCATGTAGTAAACTAACAGGAAGTATAGTACTCACTGCCAGTAGTCATGTAGTAAACTAACAGGAAGTATAGTACTCACTGCCAGTGGTCATGTAGTAAACTAACAGGAAGTATAGTACTCACTGCCAGTGGTCATGTAGTAAACTAACAGGAAGTATAGTACTCACTGCCAGTGGTCATGTAGTAAACTAACAGGAAGTATAGTACTCGCTGCCAGTGGTCATGTAGTAAACTAACAGGAAGTATAGTACTCGCTGCCAGTGGTCATGTAGTAAACTAACAGGAAGTATAGTACTCGCTGCCAGTGGTCATGTAGTAAACTAACAGGAAGTATAGTACTCGCTGCCAGTAGTCATGTAGTAAACTAACAGGAAGTATAGTACTCGCTGCCAGTAGTCATGTAGTAAACTAACAGGAAGTATAGTACTCGCTGCCAGTAGTCATGTAGTAAACTAACAGGAAGTATAGTACTCGCTGCCAGTAGTCATGTAGTAAACTAACAGGAAGTATAGTACTCACTGCCAGTAGTCATGTAGTAAACTAACAGGAAGTATAGTACTCGCTGCCAGTAGTCATGTAGTAAACTAACAGGAAGTATAGTACTCACTGCCAGTAGTCATGTAGTAAACTAACAGGAAGTATAGTACTCGCTGCCAGTAGTCATGTAGTAAACTAACAGGAAGTATAGTACTCACTGCCAGTAGTCATGTAGTAAACTAACAGGAAGTATAGTACTCGCTGCCAGTAGTCATGTAGTAAACTAACAGGAAGTATAGTACTCACTGCCAGTAGTCATGTAGTAAACTAACAGGAAGTATAGTACTCGCTGCCAGTAGTCATGTAGTAAACTAACAGGAAGTATAGTACTCACTGCCAGTAGTCATGTAGTAAACTAATAGGAAGTATAGTACTCGCTGCCAGTAGTCATGTAGTAAACTAACAGGAAGTATAGTACTCACTGCCAGTAGTCATGTAGTAAACTAACAGGAAGTATAGTACTCGCTGCCAGTAGTCATGTAGTAAACTAACAGGAAGTATAGTACGCACTGCCAGTGGTCATGAAGTATAGTACTCGCTGCCCGTAGTCATGTAGTAAACTAACAGGATGTATAGTACTCACTGCCAGTGGTCAGGAAGTATAGTACTCACTGCCAGTAGTCATGTAGTAAACTAACAGGAAGTATAGTACTCGCTGCCAGTAGTCATGTAGTAAACTAACAGGAAGTATAGTACTCGCTGCCAGTAGTCATGTAGTAAACTAACAGGAAGTATAGTACTCGCTGCCAGTAGTCATGTAGTAAACTAACAGGAAGTATAGTACTCGCTGCCAGTAGTCATGTAGTAAACTAACAGGAAGTATAGTACTCACTGCCAGTAGTCATGTAGTAAACTAACAGGAAGTATAGTACTCGCTGCCAGTAGTCATGTAGTAAACTAACAGGAAGTATAGTACGCACTGCCAGTGGTCATGAAGTATAGTACTCGCTGCCAGTAGTCATGTAGTAAACTAACAGGATGTATAGTACTCACTGCCAGTGGTCAGGAAGTATAGTACTCACTGCCAGTAGTCATGTAGTAAACTAACAGGAAGTATAGTACTCGCTGCCAGTAGTCATGTAGTAAACTAACAGGAAGTATAGTACTCGCTGCCAGTAGTCATGTAGTAAACTAACAGGAAGTATAGTACTCGCTGCCAGTAGTCATGTAGTAAACTAACAGGAAGTATAGTACTCACTGCCAGTGGTCATGTAGTAAACTAACAGGAAGTATAGTACTCGCTGCCAGTAGTCATGTAGTAAACTAACAGGAAGTATAGTACGCACTGCCAGTGGTCATGAAGTATAGTACTCGCTGCCAGTAGTCATGTAGTAAACTAACGGGAAGTATAGTACTCGCTGCCAGTAGTCATGTAGTAAACTAACAGGAAGTATAGTACTCACTGCCAGTGGTCATGTAGTAAACTAACAGGAAGTATAGTACTCACTGCCAGTGGTCATGTAGTAAACTAACAGGAAGTATAGTAGTAACAGTAAATGTAATGTTCTCATTAAAGTTGTAGCCTGCCAACCTATACACTTGACATGGCCAATTGTGCGCTATATATATAACATCTTGGTTGTAAAATAGTTGCTTGTGAGCTTAATATTAAGATGACAAATAATGAATTACTGGGTGAGTTAGGGAGTTTTTCCTAGCCACCGTGCTTCTCCCCACCTCCATTGTTTGCTGTTAGGGGTTTTAGGCTCAGGTTTCTGTACAGCACTTTGAGATATCCAGCTGATGTACGAAGGGCTTTATAAATGCATTTGATTTGATTTGTTAAGCAGGATCACTTGTGTAATAGGTCTGAAACATTGTTTTTCTCAGGACCAAGATGGGAAGCCCGAGGGGTTGGTATCCCAGGACAACGTGGCCAGGACCTACCTGGTGTCCTGCGTACTGACAGGTAGGGCGGTACACCGCCGTGATCAGAAGTGCCGGAGGAGATGAGATCCCTGCCTCGCCCTACCCGGGTCGAGCCACGTCCTCAGGAGACGCCAGCAAATGCACCGTCGCAGGTAGAGGAGTCGTCATGGGTGTCCCAGCGTGACCTGCATTCTGGACCTCAAGCTCATCCAATCACAGACACAGAAATTTCACATTTTTTACATTCGCTTGTTTTTGGCAGAAAGGAAACTATATGTTAACTAGAGAACTCTTTGGGCTCAAAGTTAGAAACACAGTGTTCTGTAATCTTAGCACCGGTGTTGAGCCATGTGGAGGTAATGTTACACACTGGTCCTTCCAGACTGATAGGATATACTTTCCTCTCCCGGGGGGGGGGGGGTGTGTGTGTGTGTGTGTGTGTGTGTGTGTGTATCGTGGACAAAAGGTTTTGCTACACAGAATCAAATGGATACAACGCACATTAGAATAACATCCTACATGCCTCTGATGTTCATCTGAGCTTTTCAGTTACAATTTTCTTCTCCTGACTTCTCTTTTTATCTGTTATTCCGACCAGGTCCTGGTATCGCCCCCGTCATCGCGGTCGGGGAAGAGGTGGGCTTTGTGGTGAACGCTAAGGCAGCTGGGAAGGGGAAGGTGACATGTATCGTGGTGACGCCGGATGGGACCGAGGTGGAGGCTGATGTCATCCAGAACGAGGACGGAACATTCGATATCTTCTACACCGCACCGACCCCCGGGAACTATGTCATATACGTACGGTTTGGAGGGGAGAACGTCCCCAAGAGCCCCTTCAAAGTCATGGTGAGATGCAGGGTAGTGGAATTCTACTGTTGGGGGAAGATGCAGGGTTGTGGAACTATACTGTTGGGGGGGGGTGCAGGGTAGTGGAATTCTACTGTTGGGGGAAGATGCAGGGTTGTGGAACTATACTGTTGGGGGGTGCAGGGTAGTGGAATTCTACTGTTGGGGGAAGATGCAGGGTCGTGGAACGATGCTGCCGGGGGATGCAGGGTCGTGGAACGATGCTGCCGGGGGATGCAGGGTAGTGGAATTCTACTGTTGGGGGGAGATGCAGGGTCGTGGAAGGATGCTGCCGGGGGATGCAGGGTCGTGGAAGGATGCTGCCGGGGGATGCAGGGTCGTGGAAGGATGCTGCCGGGGGGATGCAGGGTCGTGGAAGGATGCTGCCGGGGGATGCAGGGTCGTGGAAGGATGCTGCGGGGGATGCAGGGTCGTGGAAGGATGCTGCCGGGGATGCAGGGTCGTGGAAGGATGCTGCCGGGGGATGCAGGTCGTGGAAGGATGCTGCCGGGGGATGCAGGGTCGTGGAAGGATGCTGCCGGGGATGCAGGGTCGTGGAAGGATGCTGCCGGGGGATGCAGGGTCGTGGAAGGATGCTGCCGGGGATGCAGGGTCGTGGAAGGATGCTGCCGGGGATGCAGGGTCGTGGAAGGATGCTGCCGGGGGATGCAGGGTCGTGGAAGGATGCTGCCGGGGGATGCAGGGTCGTGGAAGGATGCTGCCGGGGGATGCAGGGTCGTGGAAGGATGCTGCCGGGGGATGCAGGGTCGTGGAAGGATGCTGCCGGGGGATGCAGGGTCGTGGAAGGATGCTCTAATATGTTATGAAAATGCATCCCTGTGTCTTTGTCTGATCCTGTGCAGACATTTTGGATCCTGTTTCAGTTGTGATGGTGATAAGATCATGTCTTTTTAGATTGTGTGTGAAACCTGACATGGTTGTGATTCCCCAGGCGACTGATGAGGATCCAATGATGCAGCAACAGTCAGCCAATCAGCAGTCAGCTGCTCCTGGAGCCGCCGGATTCCAGCCATGGGTACAGAGTAGAGAAACACCTCTATCCTCCTTCCTTCCTTCCTTCCTTCCTTCCTTCCTTCCTTCCTTCCAGCCCTGGGTACAGAGTAGAGAAACACCTCTATCATCTCCCTTCCTTCCTTCCTTCCTTCCAGCCCTGGGTACAGAGTAGAGAAACACCTCTATCCATCTCCCTTCCTTCCTTCCAGCCCTGGGTACAGAGTAGAGAAACACCTCTATCCATCTCCCTTCCTTCCTTCCAGCCCTGGGTACAGAGTAGAGAAACACCTCTATCCATCTCCCTTCCTTCCAGCCCTGGGTACAGAGTAGAGAAACACCTCTATCCATCTCCCTTCCTTCCTTCCTTCCTTCCAGCCCTGGGTACAGAGTAGAGAAACACCTCTATCCATCTCCCTTCCTTCCTTCCTTCCTTCCAGCCCTGGGTACAGAGTAGAGAAACACCTCTATCCATCTCCCTTCCTTCCTTCCTTCCAGCCCTGGGTACAGAGTAGAGAAACACCTCTATCCATCTCCCTTCCTTCCTTCCTTCCAGCCCTGGGTACAGAGTAGAGAAACACCTCTATCCATCTCCTTCCTTCCTTCCTTCCTTCCAGCCCTGGGTACAGAGTAGAGAAACACCTCTATCCATCTCCCTTCCTTCCTTCCTTCCTTCCAGCCCTGGGTACAGAGTAGAGAAACACCTCTATCCATCTCCCTTCCTTCCTTCCTTCCTTCCAGCCCTGGGTACAGAGTAGAGAAACACCTCTATCCATCTCCCTTCCTTCCTTCCTTCCAGCCCTGGGTACAGAGTAGAGAAACACCTCTATCCATCTCCCTGTTTTTTTGGGCTAATATTCTACCGCTCTCTGATCGTACACTGGAGAAACGGGTGTCCCATGCCATGTTAGTTCCATTTCGTTATCTAGTCTCCATCCTGCCCTCGTTGTCAGTCAGCGCCCCCCAACCGTGGCACCATGCCAGACCCATTACAGTGGAAACACGGGACGCCTCTCTCCTGTTCCTACCACAATAGGACTGTGTGGGATCACACACATATTCCTCGACTACTAAGGTTCAGTATGTTGGAACGGAGAGGGATTTTTCCTTGCTTTTCTTCCGAGAACACAGACGCACATCTTTCATCGTGTATAGTCAGGACGGCCACCAGACAGACCCGTCCATCAGGACGGCCACCAGATAGACCCGTGCCCTAGGCCACCAGACAGACCCGTGCCCTAGGCCCGTCCATCATGGCCTGGCGACAGGCCTCGTCAGACCAGTGCCGCCCAGCCGCCAGACAGACCCGTGCCCTTGGCCACTCAGACAGACCGATGCCCTTGGCCACCAAGACAGACCATTGCCCATGGCCACCAGACAGACCCGTGCCCTTGGCCACCAGACAGACCCGTGCCCTTGGCCACCAGACAGACCCGTGCCCTTGGCCACCAGACAGACCCGTGCCCTTGGCCACCAGACAGACCCGTGCCCTTGGCCACCAGACAGACCCGTGCCCTTGGCCACCAGACCGTGACCCGTGCCCTGTGCCGCCTAGCTCACCAGACAGACCCGTGCCCTTGGCCACCAGACAGACCTGCACTTGGCCACCAGACAGACTCCGTGCCCTTTGGCCACCAGACAGACCTGTGCCTCTTGGCCACCAGACAGACCCGTGCCCTTGGCCACCAGACAGACCCGTGCCCTTGGCCACCAGACAGACCCGTGCCTTGGCCACCAGACAGACCCCTGGTGCCCTTGGCCACCAGACAGACCCGTGCCCTTGGCCACCAGACAGACCTCGTGCCCTTGGCCACCAGACAGACCCGTGCCCTTGGCCACCAGACAGACCCGTGCCCTTGGCCACCAGACAGACCCGTGCCCTTGGCCACCAGACAGACCCGTG